>NC_025996.2:91232456-91250490 GCF_000442705.2 Elaeis guineensis
GGGTTAGGTTTAGTTAATTCCTGATTTGATTAGGATTTTATTGAGCCTAATTAAGCCTAATTATGTTGGGTTTAATCTGGTCTAATTGTGCTTACCTATTTTAAACTAGGTGGCTCAATTTGAATCAAACCACCTTGTTTTAAATTCCCTGCGACACCCAACTTCCTTGCACCCATTTGAATTCACGAGAAGAAACTTCTCGTGAAATTTTTCTCACAAAAAACCCTTCCCCACGCCCTCATTTGTGCACCATATGGATGGATAAAATAATTAGTTAGCCATTCAAATTCAAAGCATGTTTGAATTTGAATGGATAACTTATCACTTGCACTTTCATCCTTATCCATTTTGTGTGCCACATTACTTACACGAGAAAAGGTTTCTCAAGAAACATTTTCCACGCACAAAGAGCCACGCCCCTTCTCTTCTCACACCCAAAAGGATAGGGATAAGTTGGTTTTCGTTTGAATTCAAATTTGATTTGAATTCAAATGTGTAACCTCTTGTCTTTATCCTCTCACGCGGATAAGACACGTTCGACGTTGTTTTAAAAAGAGGAGAAAGGTGGGACGTGTGTAAAATTTTAGAAAAGAAACTTTGGGGCGTGAGGAAGGCTTCTGCACAAGGTGAAGGTCCAAAACCTTCTGAGAGAAAAAGAAAGAAAAGAGAGAAAATTGGGCGCAGGGTTTTTGGTGTGTACCCTAGGGTTTCTACCTAGGGTTCGGGAAGTGAGATTGGTGTGCCACGAGTGTCGTGAGTCCACCAAATTTTAGGGAGAGATCCATCAGCCTCTCAAGCAACTGTGTAGATAATTCAGAGTATCCAAGAAGTCAGCACACATCGATCGAAGGAGTTCGATCAACATCTACCATCAAAAGGGTGAAATCACGAACTAGCATTCGTGAGGAGCTGATCAGACAGGAGCTTCGTGTGGATGATCCGCAGAGGCCAGATATTTGTGTGGCTGTGACATGACGATCAGAGCTCCCCGACGGTGATCAGATTGCGATGATCAACTACCCACAAAAGGTGATGTGTTCTGAACACAGTACTGTAAAACGTTTACTGATTCCAATTTGAATTTTAAATTTAAATACATGCTGTTGTATCATATTTAGATCCTAGTGTAGGGTTAATTAGTATTAATTAATGAGATTAATTAATAATTCCACTGTAAAATAGTAATTTTGAAAAAGTTTTAAAATTACCATTTTGCCCCTGCACTAAATTTTTGCTTCAAATGGTATCAGAGCATGGTTCTAGAATATGATATACATATGCATGCGTAGATTAAGGTGTAATCTATAAGTTTAAATTTGAAATTCAAAATTCAAAATTTGAAATTCAAAAAAATTTGAAATTTGAAATTTAAAATTCAAAATTTGAAATTTGAAATTCAAAATTCAAATTTTGAAATTTGAAATTTGGTTGAAATCTCAAATTTGAAATTTGAAATTTGAAATTTAAAATTCAAAATTCAAATTTGAAATTTGGTTGAAATCTCAAATTTGAAATTTAAAATTTGAAATTCGAAATTTGAAATTGAAATTCAAAATTCAAAATTTAAAATTCAAAGATTGAAAATTCGAAATTTGAAATTTGGTTGAAATCTCAAATTTGAAATTTAAAATTTGAAATTTGAAATTTGAAATTCAACATTTAAATTTTAAAATTAGTATATTTAGATATACTTGATCCAAGTAGCAAGTAATCTAATTGGGTTAGTTGCCATGGCCGTCCGATCATAGGAGAAAAGTAGGGTTTAAAGGCCCTCTCTTTCCCATTCGATGGGGTCTCCTATGGCGGTAGGGGTGCCGATGCAATTATATCCCATACCGATGAAGTAGCGAAAGGACTTAATTAAAAAATTTATCATGAATGTGTTAGATTAGATCTAAAAGAAAATTTATGATTTATTTTGAGTTATTTTCTGTTATGAAATGAGCAATAGAATTGCTGTTTATGAAATGTGCTGACCCGTTTGTGAAATGAGTTAACACATTTGGTGAACAGAAAATAAAATCTTTCAAATTTGAAAATTATTTTGAAATGCCAAACCCTGACCCATCAGCCCAAGTACTTAATTAAAAGAATTAAGTATTGTCTAGTAGGTCTAGAATTGTGAATTAAGACCTAAGACAATTGCATAAACTTTGGGTCAATGGGTTAGATGAATTAGGTCCATAATTGGGTTAGACCTAAGGTTAGTTTAAAAAATGAACTAATTGGAGTAATTGGTCAAATCTAATCAAAAGTTGAATTAGATTAGGTCAAGGATACTCTAGACTCAACTTCAATAGTTGTAGTTGAATGGGTCCATGTCTTTAACTAGACCAAGATGGACTTAATTCATGGCTACGCGGTGGAGCTCTATTTACTAAGTTGATCAAAATTAAAACTAATGAACCGGTTGGTGTCTAAGGTAAGTTCGACAGTTTTGACCAGTGGTTCTTAAGCGGGAGCTACTCGCATTGATTCGATCATTGACGAGTTAATGGCAAATCCCCACCACTGATCTCACTTACCTGGCCAATCTGGTAAGTTAGATTTTGATTAGATCACTTGGTGATTAGAGCTCACCATGTCATTAGGTAAATCAGTGTGACTGATTTAGGTGCTCTTAATGCCAGCTTTAATTAAATCTTTTTTTAATCTGACTTGGTGAAGTCAGTGGGAGGATTGAAATTGGCTGGATGATTTCTTCTCTACTATTCTTTAAATCCTCAAAATTATTAGGTCCCTAAAATGATTAAGTTATAATGATAACTAAGTCATAGCCTCCCATTAAGTGAATGATAATGAGTCCATTAGTTCAATGATCATTGGAGGCCCAAAGGCCTGGTGCTCATTGGCTAATGGAATTATTATTCATAATATGATAATTTGATTGAGTCTTTCTGATGGTGGTTAGGTTGGCCACCAAAGTCGGGCCTGATCATTTATTGGTCCGATTCACTAAATTAAGTCATGTTAATGGTTGGACCTAACCAGATCTTTTCAGTGGAGGCCAAAGCCTACTGATTAGGTTCTGGGGCAAAATCAATTACTATAAGTTGTTTAGAGAAACAACTGGTTAAGAACCTACCCATAGATGCACATGGGTTGACCAACCAAAGTTGGGCTCGTGTGTAGTCTGTGTGGATTCTACTACCCATTAAGGAATTAAAGTAATTCCTCGAATTGGAGGATGAGGCTACCAGTTCGTAAAAATATTGGGAAAAACTTTAGACTAAAGTTCAAGTCTTTAGTATTAATTTATGTACTAATAGAGGTCTCATTTTCCTTTAAGCAGCTATGGCCACTACCCTGTCGCTCCGGTCATTATTAGATAATGACAAGCTCATGGGACCCAATTTCGATAGCTGGTATCGAAAATTGAAAATCGTCCTTGAGCATGAGCGGATCTTTATGTAGTAACGGATCCAGCACCTGAGGAGCCAGCTCCGAACGCTAGTAAGGCGATCCGAGACACTTACTTGAAGTGGCTCAATGACCGCACCACCGTTCGATGTATTATGCTGGCAGCAATGAATGACGAGTTCAGCCGAAGGTTTGAGAACGCCCAGCCACAGGAGATGCTTCAAATGTTGAACGACTCCTTTGGCATGCCTGACGATGTTGAAAGGCACAAAACTAGTTATGCCATTTTCAATGCTCGGATGAGGGATGGGGCCTCAGTCACTGATCATGTACTGTACATGATCGAGATGATGAGCGCCTAAGCAAATTGGGCTTTCCTCTGCACGAGCAGCTCGGTAAGGATGCGATCCTTAATTCCTTGCCCAAGTCCTTCCTCCCATTCCTTACTCATTTTTGAATGACAAAGCCTGTAGTAAACTACCACGGATTGTTGGGGTTGCTGCAGAACTTTGAGAAGGATCACCAACTCCATAAGGAGTCGGTGAATGTAGTGGGAGGGTCTTCTTCTCGTCGTCAACCCTTTGGGAAGGGGAAGAAGAACAAGAAGAAGAAAAATAAGAAGGTGCAATCTCATGCTGGGACAGTAGCACGGGGTCAGACCAAGAAGCGCAAGCATGACCAAAGCCAGGCGGAGTGCTTCTTTTGCAAGAAGCACGGGCATTGGAAGAGGAACTGTCCTCAATACATTGCCTCCCTAGACTCGAACAGGCCAAAGAAGAAGCAAGGTAATTATATGATAACTTTTTGTAACTTTTTGATTTGTGATACTACTGCCTGGGTATTGGATACCGGAAGCCCTTATCATATTTGTAATTCGATGCAGGGTCTGCAGGTCAGTAGGAGATTTGATGAAGGCGAGAGGTTCCTGAATGTTGGAGATGGAAGCAAATTTTCAATTCTAGCTTTAGGAATCATGAGTCGTGTAATCAATTCTCGTAATGTAATTCTGAGTGAATGTCACTATTGTCCAAGTTTTTTATTAAATATTATTTCTGTAGGCCTTTTGGCCATGTACGGTTATGATTTTTTAATAAAAAGAAATATTTGCAATATCATTTTGAATGGTGTTACAATATTTGTTGGATAATTAAATAATGAATTTACTTACTATCACAATCTGTTAATGTGGTTCAAAAATTCGATAAACGCTCTAGAATAGATAATGTGTCAGAAGTCTACCTTTGGCACTGTAGGCTAGGTCATATCAATAAGAACAGGATAAACAGGTTGGCTCAAGAAGAAATTCTTGAAGTTAGTGATTGTGAATCACTTTCAATCTATGAGTCCTGTCTTCTTGGAAAGATGACCAAGTCACCTTTTACTGGAAAAGGTGAGCGAGCCAGTGAACTCTTAGGTCTGGTACATTCTGATGTATGTGGACCCATGAGCTCAAGTGCAAGAGGTGGATTTTTTACTTCATAACCTTCACAGACGACCTATCTAGGTATGGGTATGTCTATTTAATGAAGCATAAGTCAGAATCATTTGAAATGTTCAAACTATTCTGAAATGAGGTAGAAAAACAAACTGGAAAGTGTATTAAAACTCTTCGATCTGATCGAGGAGGTGAATACCTTTCCAATGAGTTTCTGACGTATCTAGGGGAGAATGGGATTCTCTCTCAGTGGACTCCTCCTGGAACACCACAGCATAATGGTGTGTCTGAAAGGAGAAATCGGACCCTGTTAGACATGGTTCGATCCATGATGGGGTTTGCTGGTCTGCCGATCTTCCTTTGGGGATATGCGCTCGAATCGGCTTGTTACCTTCTAAATAGAGTTCCAAGTAAGTCTGTAGCCAAAACGCCATATGAGATATGGATAGGACGTAAGCCAGTACTCTCGCACCTTAGGGTTTGGGGGTGTCCGGCTTATGTTAAACATTTAATTACAGACAAGCTTGGACCTAGGTCTGACAAGTGTAATTTTATAGGGTACCCAAAAGAGACCAAAGGGTATTATTTCTACCTTGCTGATGAGCAAAAGGTGTTTGTCAGCCTTAAGGCAATCTTTTTAGAAAAGGAGTTCCTTAGTGAAGGAACTGTTGCCTCAAAAGTCGAACTTGATAAAGTTCGACAGGTAAAAAATCGACACATGTTACTGAACCTGAACCGGATTTGATTAGATCAGATCCAGAGCCCATTGATTATGCACCCTTAAGGCGGTCTGGTAGAGTACCACATCAACCGGACAGATACTATGGTTTCTTGATCCGGAATGGTGATCCTGTCGAACTTGATGAAAACGATGAGGATCCGATCACCTACATGGATGCAATGCAGAGACCTCACTCTGAAAAATGGCTAGAGGCCATGAAATCCGAAATGGAGTCCATGAAGGTCAACGATGTGTGGACATTGGTTGACCCATCCGAATGAGTAAAACCCATAGGGTGTAAGTGGGTCTTCAAAAGGAAGAGGGGCGCAGACGGAAAGGTGGAGACCTATAAAGCCCGTCTGGTTGCCAAGGGATATCGTCAACATTATGATATAGACTATGACGAGACGTTTTCTCCTGTGGCAATGCTCAAATCCATTAGGATTATGCTTGCGATAGCTGCCCATCTGGACTATGAAATCTGGCAGATGGATTTGAAGACAGCTTTCCTAAACGGAGAGCTAGATGAAGAGGTGTATATCATACAGTCTGAAGGGTTCACATCCACAGATGAGTCTAAGGTGTGCAAGCTACAGAGGTCCATTTATGGACTTAAGCAGGCATCTCAGAGTTGGAACATACGTTTTGATAGGACGATCAAAACGTATGGCTTCATTAAGAACGGAGAAGAACCCTGCATTTGTAAGTGGGCTAATGGTCCAGTAGTAGTATTTCTTGTATTGTATGTGGATGACATTCTCTTAATCGGGAATGATGTCCCTGCATTACAAGGAATAAAGATTTGGCTATCGTCACAGTTCTCCATGAAGGATCTGGGAGAAGCTTCCTACATCCTAGGGATGAGGATCTATAGGGATAGATCCAAAAAGTTGCTTGGCTTATCTCAGTCCACGTACATTGATACTATGCTGAAAAGGTTCAGCATGAAAAATTCCAAGAAAGGCTATCTACCGATAGGCCATGGAATTTTTCTCTCGAAGAGGGATTGTCCGACAACACCTCAAGAGAGAGAGCGTATGGGTAGGATTCCATATGCTTCGGCAGTGGGATCTATCATGTATGCCATGACATGTACACGACCAGATGTGGCATACTCACTAGGGGTAGTGAGTAGATACCAATCTGATCCAGGAGAGAATCACTGGAAGGTTGTTAAAACCATCCTGAAGTATTTAAGAAATACTAAGGACCAGTGGCTTATATATGGTGAATCGGACTTGAGACTTATAGGGTTTACAGACTCTAGTTTCCAGTCTGATCGCGATGATAGCAAGAGTGTGTCAGGATTTATTTTTACCCTTAATGGTGGGGCTGTCTGCTGGAAGAGTTCCAAGCAGCACACTATGGCTGATTCAGTATGCGAGGCAGAGTATATTGCTGCATCAGATGCTGCCAAAGAAGCGGTGTGGCTGAGAAAATTCATCACCAAGCTCGGAGTAGCACCCTCCCTTGTTGGTCCAGTTCTGCTCTACTGCGATAGCTCTGGAGCCATTGCTCAGGTGAAGGAACCAAAGGCACACCAGCGGACGAAGCATATTCTGCACCGCTACCATCTCATCCAAGAGATCGTGGATCGAGGTGACATCAACCTTCAGAAGATCGACGGAAAGGAGAATCTGGCCGACCCATTCACTAAAGCCATTGCGGTGAAGGAGTTCAACGACTACAAGTCAAAGATGGGTATTAGATACTGCACCGATAGGCTTTAGGCCAAGTGGGAGATTGTTGGGAATAGTGTCCCAAAGCCAATCGTCAGCTTGTTGACGGTTGTGCTCCTTTTTGTATTAGTATATGAATTATAAATAAATAAAAATTATTTTGGTATTTTTTCATCACAAATATTTCATCTTCTAATGAACTCCTGTGTTGTGGTGAAGTCCTTAGGACTATTTAGACTCGACAAAGGAGGATTTATCACTTAGTCCTTAAACATGTTCACGACCAAATGATACGTTGTTACCAAGGATGACAACATTTATCGAGCATAGGTCGTTGTGTGCCATATGGGTTGGTTGTCCTCATAACCAAAGAGTGTGGAGACACTGGTATGGCATACAGGTGAGATGTAATGGTACATCTGCACTGAACGTGACCAACTCCAAAGCTATTTCTGCTGTCAAGATTTGCTCCGATGGGATATGGGTATAAATGTCCCTCCGACCTGAGACCGCCACGGTGACTTGCAAGCAACTCACTGCACTTAGGCACTGGACTACCTGAATTTCTAATTCAGTGACGGAAGGTTGCTGGGTGTAGTCAAGTACTTGACTTGTCGGTGCGTGTGTCAAGATGAGATTGACCACTCCAGTTTAGGAGCTGTGTACAGTCGTGTTTCAATTTAGCAAAACCTTGGCCAGGATAGTCCTAGTGAGGAGTCACAGGACTAATTGAGTTGAGCACGATTCGGATGATATCATCAGGGTTGACAGTTTAACCCTGAGTCATCCTAAACACAGGGGTCAAAAGGGATGAATTATACGGTAACCATATTCACGTAGGTTCTGAATGTTGCGATTGTGATTATTCGACCTATCCGATCGTCGGGTACCATTGCTAGATGGTCACTTCGATTATACAGAAATTGGTTCCTGTGCTACCGGCTTAGGTTCGAACCTGCGGGGTCACACACATTAGAGGTTCCTTTCTGATCTGATGGCTGATTATGAGTCTTATCTATCTGGGACTCTATGATTGAGAATTAGGATTCTCCAATCATGAGTTCCACACATTTTGGGTACCGGGGTCAAAATTTTGAATTTCAAATTTTGAATTTGAAATTTGAACTCTTTGATCAGGGTTTCATATCGATGGTCTCTGATGCCTGATTGCCCATCGGATTTGGACTCAATATTTATGAGAGGTTTAATTAATGATTTAATCATTAATTAACTCAATTTGATTGAGTAATTATTTTTGGATCAAGTCCAATTGAATTGGATTCAGTTTGGATTGACCCGATTAGGTTAAATGTTGACCTAATCGCTAAGGTGGTTTAGTCCCTGGTTTGATCAGGGGTTAGGTTTAGTTAATTTTTGATTTGATTAGAATTTTATTGAGTCTAATTAAGCTTAATTATGTTGGGTTTAATCTGGTCTAATTGTGCTCAATCTATTTTAAACTAGGTTAGCTCAATTTGAATCAAACCACCTTGTTTTAAATTCCCTGCGACCCCAACTTTCTTGCACCCATTTGAATTCACGAGAAGAAACTTCTCTTGAAATTTTTCTCATGAAAAACCCTTCCCCACACCCTTATTTGTGCGCCATATGGATGGATAAAATAATTAGTTAGCCATTCAAATTCAAAACATGTTTGAATTTGAATGGATAACTTATCACTTGCCCTTTCATCCTTATCCATTTTGTGCGCCACATTACTTACACGAGAAAAGGTTTCTCATGAAATATTTTCCATGCACAAAGAGCCACACCCCTTCTCTTCTCATGCCCAAAAGGATAGGGATAAGTTGGTTTTCATTTGAATTCAAATTTGATTTGAATTCAAATGTGTAACCTCT
Organism: Elaeis guineensis; assembly: GCF_000442705.2. Lineage (NCBI taxonomy): Eukaryota > Viridiplantae > Streptophyta > Magnoliopsida > Arecales > Arecaceae > Elaeis > Elaeis guineensis. Next base: position 91,241,511 of record NC_025996.2, read on the forward strand.
TGTCTTTATCCTCTCACGCGGATAAGACACGTTCGACGTTGTTTTAAAAAGAGGAGAAAGGTGGGACGTATGTAGAAATTTTAGAAAAGAAACTTTGGGGCATCAGGAAGGCTTCTGCACAAGGTGAAGGTCCAAAACCTTCCGAGAGAAAAAGAAAGAAAAGAGAGAAAATTGGGCGTAGGGTTTTTGGTGTGTACCCTAGGGTTTCTACCTAGGGTTCGGGAAGTGAGATTGGTGTGCCACGAGTGTCGTGAGTCCACCAAATTTTAGGGAGAGATCCATCAGCCTCTCAAGCAACTGTGCAGATGATCCAGAGTATCCGAAAAGTCGGCACACATCGATCGAAGGAGTTCGATCAATATCTGCCATCAAAAGGGTGAAATCACGAACTAGCATTCGTGAGGAGCTGATCAGACGGAAGCTTCGTGTGGATGATCCACAGAGGCCAGACATTTGTGTGGCTGTGACGTAATGATCAGAGCCCCCAGACGGTGATCAAATTACGATGATCGACTACCCGCAAAAGGTGATGTGTTCTGAACACAGTACTGTAAAACGTTTACTGATTCAAATTTGAATTTCAAATTTAAATGCATGCTGTTGTATCATATTTAGATCCTAGTGTAGGGTTAATTAGTATTAATTAATGAGATTAATTAATAATTCCACTGTAAAATAGTAATTTTGAAAAAGTTTTAAAATTACCATTTTGCCCCTGCACTAAATTTTCGCTTCACAATGCACATGGGTGCTAGCACTTGATTAAATTGGATATGTCTTTCGAATTCTAAGGCTTCAATTCTATTGATCAAAATTGTAATTCTACTATCTTCAAATTCTCTTGAATAAATGTATGCATTTTCAATTTCAATGGATGTAGGATGCATGTTAATCGTTTGAGAACCAATTGTAAAATTGTTAGTTGAGGATCTAATTCTAGATGGTTGGACAGAGCTAATCGAATAACACAGGTCCAACAGAGTTCTAGGTTGTCTATTGGAATCCATTTCTTCCTCAGTAACCTTATAGGCTTGTAGATTTTAGATTGTGTCTGGCAATTTTCATTTTGTCCCAATAAAATTTTTTTTTATTTTTTTAATTTTTTTTTAATTTTAATATATGAGAGAAAAAGAGGAGAAGAAGAAGAGTTCTAGAGATGAGAGTTCTAAGGAGTCCTAAATCTAGAGATGTTAGAGAAAAGTATTTTAATTAGGGTTAAAGTTTATAGGTTAGTAATCACATTATGCAATCAATCCTAGCAAAAGGTAACCCTAGATCTAGACAGCTCCTAACTATCAAGGTTGCCTTTGAGTACTCTAGGCAAAGGACTAGCCACTCAACTGGCCAGATAAGTGTAAGGTCGATGGGGGTCCCCCCATTGCTTTCTTAGAAACCAACTGAGTTGGCCAGGTAAGCGAACGAAACCAATTAAATAACCACCTTCCTTCAGGATGTAGTCCTTGAACCACTTTCCTAAACACCAGTCAAACTGACTAACCCTAACCTGATCTTACTCTTAGGATCCCTTATCCTATTGAGCTTGAAAGTCCTTAGGGACCAACGTCTAATTGATTTTAAGTTAAGGTTTAGGTCAATGCAATATGCAGGATGGCGGTTTGTGGGCCAAAGAAGGGTATTGAAATCCCCACCTTATCTTGTTTAGGGTTTGTGCCCTTAAGATGTTTTATGGACTTATGTTATGCAAGAAGAAAAAGTGATCAGATTTGGTAGTTAGTCAAGAGTAAATTAATTTGTTTCACTTTTTTAATTTTGTGATTAAGTATCTAATTCCTTAAGTAGATTATGAGGTGTCAATGTAAATTTTTTTTTTTAAATAATCGTGCCTAGATCTCCGACAACGGCACCAAAATTTGATCGCTGTCGTAGGCGGTCAAGAATAAAAACCAACTCAAACTATATAGATAGGGTGAGTAGGGATCATTTCCATGGGGATCTAGGGCGATTATCTTTTTTTTTTAAGAAGAAATAAAAAGAGAATTGATTGTAGAAGGATTAACAAGAAATAGAATAGCAAAAAAAAAATTAAAAGTGTAAATTAAATTATGAAAAAAAATAATTCAGAGAAATAACCCAGAAATTTTGAATCCACCATGCAAAGAGATTTATTTTCTTTTTTTATATTATAATATTTAATTCTTATAATTATGGTATTAGTATAGTTTATCTCTAAGGGATGCGAACTGTATTAGTAGATCACAACTTATCCTGTTGGAGTATAAACTATCTAAATTTAATTACAAGATCTAAGATTCAATCTAACATACCACGATCTATCTCTTCAAAACATGTACCGTATCCAGGGATCACGGCACGTCAATAGAGGGTATAGGCCATGTAGGCTAGATCAATACCTCAAAAAAAATAAAAAGATATGAAATAAAAGTATAATTTTATTGCATAAAAATTAAATATAAAAAAAATAAAATAAAAGCCCATTTACAGGCTTCATCATATTCCTGGATTGAAGAGATTTAGCCACGCATCAAGCTCTCTAGCTCCATAATCTCCCAATATTTGATCCCTAAAGCTCTTTGAATTTTTTCTCTATTTTTTCCCTGCATTTTCTTTGATTTTTTCCCTCCAAAAGCTTATTCCCGGACCCCCTATTTATAGATAATTTTTTTATATTTTTTTGATCACAAAAGGAGTCCTAAAATCTTTAGAAAATATATTAATCTTCTAAAAATTTTTTTGGCCGTTGGATCAGGCTTGGACCGCCCAGATCAGCCCAAAAATCAGCCTTTTACTCTTTATCAGGGTCGGATTCAACCACAGCCGTTCGATCTGGATTCAGATGAGATCTGGACCATCGATCAGTGCTTCTGATCTCCTATTCAAAGTTGGAAGCATCCTCAGCCATTGGATCGCACGATGGATTGCTTCTGGGCCGTCGGATCGCGTAAAAGAATCCTATTCAAAGTCGGTAATGAGTCTGAACCGTCGGATCTAGGTCGGATTGAATCTCAGTCGTTGGATCACACCTAAGATCTTTCTCTCATTGTGAACCATGCCTGTGGACCGCATAAAGTTTCCTGTGAACTGCGCCTGGCTCTGTGGACCGACCGATCGGTCCACCGTACACCGAAGGTAATATTTTTTATTTTTTAGGATATTTTAGCTCCATTTTCACTCTGATTTTCATCTGAAAAATTTTTAAAAAAATGCATTAAATTTCTTAAAAATTTCTCTTCATTTTGGTGATTAAATTGCTCAATTAAATTAATATCTATTTTTTTTATAAATATATCTAATTTCATATTTTTTTCAAAATTACTTATTTTTTAGAAAAATTCAATAAATTCATGAAATTAGAGTTTTTAAGAAGATGTTAGCACCATAAATTACTAAAAATATCTTCAATAAATATAAAAATATATCATTTATCAGGCATACTCACTAGGGGTAGTGAGTAGATACCAATCTGATCCAGGAGAGAATCACTGGAAGGTTGTTAAAACCATCCTGAAGTATTTAAGAAATACTAAGGACTAGTGGCTTGTTTATGGTGAATCGAACTTGAGACTTATAGGGTTTACAGACTCTAATTTTCAATCTGATCACGATGACAGCAAGAGTGTGTCGGGATTTATTTTTACCCTTAATGGTGGGGCTGTTTGCTGGAAGAGTTTCAAGCAGCACACTGTGGCTGATTCAGTGTGCGACGCAGAGTATGTCGCTGCATCAGATGCTGCCAAAGAAGCGGTGTGGCTAAGAAAATTCATCACCGAGTTCGGAGTAGAACCCTCCCTTGTTGGTCCAGTTCTGCTCTATTGTGACAGCTCTGGAGCCATTGCTCAAGCAAAAGAACCGAAGGCACACCACCGGACGAAGCATATTCTGCGCCGCTACCATCTTATCCGAGAAATTATGGATAGAGGTGACGTCGACCTTCAGAAGATCGATGGAAAGGAGAACCTGACCGACCCATTTACTAAAGCCATTGCGGTGAAGGAGTTCGACGAATTCAAGTCGAAAATGGGTATTAGATATTGCACCGATTGGCTTTAGGCCAAGTGGGAGATTGTTGGGAATAGTGTCCCAAAGTCAATCGTCAGCCTGTTGATGGTTGTGCTCTTTCTTGTATTAGTATATGAATTATAAATAAATAAAAGTTATTTTGATATTTTTTCATCATAAATTATTTCATCTTCTAATGAACTCCTGTGTTGTGGTGAAGTCCTTAGGACTATTTAGATTCGACAAAGGAGGATTTATCATTTAGTCCTTAAACCTGTTTGTGACCAAATGATATGTTGTTACCAAAGACAACAATGTTTATCAAGCATAGGTCGTTGTGTGCCATATGGGTTGGTTGTCCTCTTAACCAAGGAGTGTGGAGACACTGGTATGGCATACAGGTGAGATATAAGGGTACATCTGCACTGAACAAGACTGACTCTGGAGCTTTTTCTGCTGTCAAAATTTGCTCTGATGGGATATGGGTATAAATGTCCTTCTGTCCTGAAACTACCACGGTGACTTGCAAGCAACTCACTGCACTTAGGCACTGGACTATCTAAATTTCTAATTCAGTGATGGAAGACTGCTAGGTATAGTCAAGTACTTAACTTGTCGGTGCATGTGTCAAGATGGGATTGACCACTCTAGTTCAGGAGCTGTGCATAGTCATGTTTCAATTTAGTAAAATCTTGGCCAAGGTAGTCCTAGTGAGGAGTCACAGGACTATTTGAGTTGAGCACGATTCAAATGATCTAATCAGGGTTGACAGTTTAACTCTAAGTCGTTCTATACACAGGGGTCACAAGGGATGAATTATACAGTAACCATATTCACGTAGATTCTGAGTGTTGCGATTGTGACTATTCGACCTATCCAGACGTCGGGTACCATTACTAGATGGTCACTTCGATTAGTACAAGAATTGGTTCCTGTGCTACCAGCTTAGGTTCGAACCTGTGGGGTCACACACATTAGAGGTTCCTATCTGATCTGATGGCTGGTGAAGAGTCCTACGTGTCTGAGACTCTGTGTGCACCATTTTGAGTGGAAGCCTTCCCACGCAGAAGCCTTCCCATGCAGAAGCCTTCCCACGCCCCACCTGTGTGTGCCATTTTGAGTGGATAAAGATGGTTGGTTGGCCATTCAAATTCAAATGAAGTTTGAATTTGAATGGGCAACTAATCTCATGCACCACCTTATCCACTTGTGCGCTACTTACTCTACACGAGAAAAAGTTTCTCGTGTAAATTCTCCATGCACAAAGAACCCACCCCCCCTTCTTCTCACGCCAAGAGTGGATAAAGATTGGTTGGTTAGCATTTGAATTCAAATTCGATTTGAATTCAAGTGAGCAACCACCTAGCTTTATCCTCTCACGTGGTGAAAATACTGTAAATATGCGATCTTTCATCATTTTAAAAGAAAAGAGAAGATGGGGCGTGTGAGATCTGATCTGAGAGAGAAAGGGTGGCATGAGAAAGGCCTTCTGCATGAGAAATGAAAAGAAAAGAAGAGAAAAGAAAAGAAACAGAAAGGGCGCAAGGTTTTTCTGAGAGTACCCTAGGGTTTATGCCTAGGGTTCGGGAAGTGAGAAGGTGAGCTACGAATGTCGTGAGCCCCCCAAACTTCAGAAAGAGCTTCATCAATCTCTCAAGCACCTTTGCTGATGATCTGGAGTGTCTGAAGAGTCGGTAGACATCGATCGAAGGAGTTCGATCAGCATCGATCATAGAAAGGGTTCTGCAATGAACTAGCATTTGGGAGGAGCCGATCAGATCGAGAGCTTCGTGTGGATCATCCGCAGAGGCCAGACATACTATGTGACTGTATTACGATGATCAGACCTTCTCGATGGTGATCAGACTGCGACGATCGACTACCTGCACGAAGGTAATGTGTTTTGAACACATAACAGTAAAATATTTACTGTATAATTCAAAAATTTAAATTTAAATATATGCTATATATATCATATTTAGATCTTTATGTAGGGTTAATACATATTAATTAATTAGATTAATTAATAATTTTCACTGTAAAATTATAATTTCGAAAAAGTTTTAAAATTACTGTTTTACCCCTGCACTAAAATTCACAACATCATTTAGATGGTAGATGACACTAGGCTTACTCTTCTACCAGATCTTTGACACCGTCCATCTATTGATTTCAGGGACTTTGAGAGGTCAAGCCAAATGGATATGGCAATAAAATGGCACCTTTTTTGGTCGAGTCTCATAACAATTAGTTCCTTACTCTGTAGGAGTTTGATGTTCTTGATGTAGGATGTTTTTTTTTTCTTTTCTTTTTTTGAAGAGTAAGGAGAAAGTAAGAAACTTCTCCCAAAAAATGCATTAGATCTGAAAATATATTGAATTAAATTTTGAGTTAGCTAAAAGGACAGCATTGAAACTAAATACAAGACACACCAAAAAGGTTACTGGAAAAATCAAAGTGCAATGCTTTTAGGGACAACAAACAATAGCAGGAATGGTATAGAGTCATCTGAGGAACCAAAACAATACTTCCTATCTTCCTTAACGACTCACCTTCACCTGATAAAGGTCAACGATCCTATCTCAAATCCTTCACAATTTCAAACTTGATCCAATCATCTACTAAGAACATGATTTTCCTTGCTGTCTCAGTGTAATAGTTTGCCTCTACTCTAAAAATTCTGTGATTTCTCTCCTTCCACAAGCACCAAAGAATGACACAAGAAAGTATATCAAAAGTTCTTACTAAGACATTTAAATGCTTTGCATGCCCCGATCTCCAATCATGCCGCAGGTCAAAAGATGCTATTAGGAATCTGATCAATTTTATAGGGTGAGTATGGAGTAGTCCATACACTCTTAGAGTAGGGACAGTGAAGCATAAGGTGGTCTAATGTCTCAGAAGAGTTGTAATAGAAGATATATCTACTAGGGATGCTCAGTCCTTTTTTCTGTAAGACCTTGGCAGTGAGAATTTTCTGATTGTAGGTTAACCAATTAAAGATTTTGTATTTCTCTGAAATTGGGAGCTTCCAAACAACTTCCCTAGATGTGACTGTACCCCATTATTTATGAGGAATTTGTAGCATACTGAAACCGAATATGTGTGGCTGCTAAACCATTTTCAAGATCTCCTGTCATCCTCACCATCTAGCTGTATTGAATTCAGTAAATGAGTGAGCATGTGGAATTCATGAAAGGCCGACGATGGAAGAGAATATCTGAAGTTATGAAGCCAATCACTATGTTCTAAGAATTCAAACACACTGCATGATTTATTCACTGCTACCCAATAGAGGGATGCAAAAATCTCCTTAAGGTTAATAGATACTACCCATGGTTCTTCCAAAAGGAAATTAATGTTCCATTACCTAACCTTGCGGTGGAGAGAGAATACATTAAGTGACGAATCTTGAGGATTCCTTTCCAAAAGGGTGAAGCTTTGCACTTTAGATGAGTTGTAGCAAGCAGAGGCAATGTTTTGTATAATAACAATGTTTTATCAATATCTTCTAAGGTCTCTCTTATGATGAGAATAGCTTGTCCCACCACTTAAGGAGCAAAGCTTGATTGAAAGTTTTTAACTCAATGATACCAAGATCTCCCATAAGCTTAGGTCTGTGTATAAGTGACCAAGCTACAAGGTTTTGGAGATTATTACTTTGTCTTCCACCATTCCACAGAAAACTTCAACATAGACTATCGATCTTCTTGATCACCACCGTAGGAATTGCAAAGACCAACATCCTAAATGTTGGTATCACTCTTACAATGAAATGAATCAATGTTAATCTGCCTGCTAAAGATAAAACCATCCTCTTCCAACTATCGAGTTTCTTCTCAATTTTGTCAATCAAAAAGTTCCAGCAATGAAGAGCAAGAGTTTTGTGATGGAGAGGCATACCCAGATAGGTAATTGGGAAATCACTTGTTTGGCAACCCATAATAGAAACATAGCATTTAGACTATTTCCTTGCTGTTGCTCCTTAAATTGATTTTGATGATTACAAAGTATTTGAGGGGGTTACTAATGATTTTGGCTTGAAAAAAGATTTATTGTATTTCAGGGACAAAATCATAATTTTATCAAGACCTGATTCGGAAGCCTCAAGAGCAAGAACAAAACATGTGTAATCTATTGGAGGCAATTTCAACATTTTTGAAAGTATATTTTGTAAGAAAATCAGGTTTATATTTTTGAGTCGACCCCATGAGTCGACTCATGGCTAAAAGGGCTGAACAGCACGTGAAATTTTTGACTGGCACACTCTGTGAGTCGACCCCTTAGTATGAGTCGACCCTATGAGTCGACCTCCGCTGCTCTGTAGGTCAAAATTACAGAACCGTCATTTTTTGCTCTTTTCCACAGAGGGTGACCCCATGAGTTGACCCATGAGCACGAGTCGACCCCTGTGACAGGAAATTTCTGCAATGGCTAGTTTTTAACCCATTTTAATTGTATTTAATGCTCATTTAATGTGCTCTAATGGCTCTATTTCAGCTCAGATTACTCTCCACCATTATTTGAAGTTATAAAAGGGACTTAAAGAAGGGAATCAAAAATAAGAAAGAGGTTTTGAAAAGGTTCTTCAAGCATTCATTTCAATCCTAAGCAAGAGCCCACTTAAAAAGTTTAAGAAGCTTTTATTTCAAGTTCACCAACTCCTCAAGAGCTCATTCAAGTCTCCAACCACCTTGAAAAATCAGAAAGAGCTTCCTTCTAATTGTGTAAAGTGTATTTAAAGCTTTATTTGCTCATTAAAGGAGCTACATCTGTATTTCTGTGCAATTAACTGTTATACTCTTTTTGAGTTGTTATTTTTATTTTGGAAGGGTTCCAAAATGTGAAAAGATTGATCCGAACCTTGAATTGAATTGTATTGGGTTGGCTTGTATCGAAAAATAAGTGTTCTAGCTTGAGATAGCTAGAGTCGGAGGTTCCGATGTTGTATTCAGATTGAATACAGTTTAGTGGATTTAAATTCTCAAGTAGGAGCTTGAGG
>NC_025996.2:91250590-91492378 GCF_000442705.2 Elaeis guineensis
GATCATCCACACGAAGCTCCCGTCTGATCAGCTCCTCACGAATGCTAGTTCGTGATTTCACCCTTTTGATGGCAGATGTTGATCGAACTCCTTCGATCGATGTGTGCCGACTTTTTGGATACTCTGGATCATCTGCACAGTTCTTGAGAGGCGATGGATCTCTCCCTAAAATTTGGTGGACTCACGACACTCGTGGCACACCAATCTCATTCCCGAACCCTAGGTAGAAACCCTAGGGTACACACCAAAAACCCTACGCCAATTTTCTCTCTTTTCTTTCTTTTCTCTCGGAGGTTTTGGACCTTCACCTTGTGCAGAAGCCTTCCTGATGCCCCAAAGTTTCTTTTCTAAAATTTCTACATACGTCCCACTTTCTCCTCTTTTTAAAACAACGTCGAACGTGTCTATCCGCTGGAGAGGATAAAGACAAGAGGTTACACATTGAATTCAAATAAATTTGAATTCAAATGAAAACCAACTTATCCTATCCTTTTGGGCATGAGAAGAGAAGGGGTGGGCTCTTTGTGCATGGAAAATATTTCATGAGAAACCTTTTCTCGTGTAAGTAATGTGGCGCACAAAATGGATAGGATGAAAGGGCAAGTGATAAGTTATCCATTCAAATTCAAACATGTTTGAATTTGAATGGCTAACTAATTATTTATCCATCCATATGGCGCACAAATAAGGGCGTGGGGAAGGTTTCATGAGAAAAATTTCAAAGAAGTTTCTTCTCGTGAATTCAAATGGGTGCAAGAAAGTTGGGGTCGCAGGGAATTTAAAACAAGGTGGTTGATTCAAATTGAGCTAACCTAGTTTAAAATAGATTGAGCACAATTAACCAGATTAACCCAACATAATTAAGCTTAATTAGACTCAATAAAATCCTAATCAAATCAAAATTAACTAAACCTAACCCCTGATCAAACCAGGACTAAACCACCTTAGCGATTAGGTCAACATTTAACCTAATCGGGTCAATCCAAACTGAATCCAATTCAATTGGACTTGATCCAAAATAATTACTCAATCAAATTGAGTTAATTAATGATAAATCATAATTAAACCTCTCATAAATATTGAGTCCAAATCCGATGGGCAATCAGGCATCAGAGACCATCGATATGAAACCCTGATCAAAGAGTTCAAATTTCAAATTCAAAATTTGAATTCAAAATTTTGACCCCGGTACCCAAAATGTGTGGAACTCATGATGGAGAATCCTAATTCTCAATCATAGAGTCCCAGATAATAAGACTCATAATCAGCCATCAGATCAGAAAGAACCTCTAATGTGTGTACCCCGCAGTTCGAACCTAAGCCGGTAGCACAGAACCAATTCTGTACTAATCGAAGTGACCATCTAGCAATGGTACCCGACGATCGGATAGGTCGAATAATCACAATCGCAACATTCAGAACCTACGTGAATATGGTTACCGTATAATTCATCCCTTTGACCCCTGTGTTTAGGATGACTCAGGGTTAAACTGTCAACCCTGATGATATCATCCGAATCTGCTCAACTCAATTAGTCCTGTGACTCCTCACTAGGACTATCCTGGCCAAGGTTTTGCTAAATTGAAACACGACTGTACACAGCTCCTAAACTGGAGTGGTCAATCTCATCTTGACACACGCACCGACAAGTCAAGTACTTGACTACACCCAGCAACCTTCCGTCACTGAATTAGAAATTCAGGTAGTCCAGTGCCTAAGTGCAGTGAGTTGCTTGCAAGTCACCGTGGCGGTCTCAGGTCGGAGGGACATTATACCCATATCCCATCGGAGCAAATCTTGACAGCAGAAATAGCTTGGAGTTGGTCACGTTCAGTGCAGATGTACCATTACATCTCACCTGTATGCCATACCAGTGTCTCCACACTCTTTGGTTATGAGGACAACCAACCCATATGGCACACAACGACCTATGCTCGATAAATGTTGTCATCCTTGGTAACAACGTATCATTTGGTCGTGAACATGTTTAAGGACTAAGTGATAAATCCTCCTTTGTCGAGTCTAAATAGTCCTAAGGACTTCACCACAACACAGGAGTTCATTAGAAGATGAAATATTTGTGATGAAAAAATACCAAAATAATTTTATTTATTTATAATTCATATACTAATACAAAAAGGAGCACAACCGTCAACAAGCTGACGATTGGCTTTGGGACACTATTCCCAACAATCTCCCACTTGGCCTAAAGCCTATCGGTGCAGTATCTAATACCCATCTTGACTTGTAGTCGTTGAACTCCTTCACCGCAATGGCTTTAGTGAATGGGTCGGCCAGATTCTCCTTTCCGTCGATCTTCTGAAGGTTGATGTCACCTCGATCCACGATCTCTTGGATGAGATGGTAGCGGTGCAGAATATGCTTCGTCCGCTGGTGTGCCTTTGGTTCCTTCACCTGAGCAATGGCTCCAGAGCTATCGCAGTAGAGCAGAACTGGACCAACAAGGGAGGGTGCTACTCCGAGCTTGGTGATGAATTTTCTCAGCCACACCGCTTCTTTGGCAGCATCTGATGCAGCAATATACTCTGCCTCGCATACTGAATCAGCCATAGTGTGCTGCTTGGAACTCTTCCAGCAGACAGCCCCACCATTAAGGGTAAAAATAAATCCTGACACACTCTTGCTATCATCGCGATCAGACTGGAAACTAGAGTCTGTAAACCCTATAAGTCTCAAGTCCGATTCACCATATATAAGCCACTGGTCCTTAGTATTTCTTAAATACTTCAGGATGGTTTTAACAACCTTCCAGTGATTCTCTCCTGGATCAGATTGGTATCTACTCACTACCCCTAGTGAGTATGCCACATCTGGTCGTGTACATGTCATGGCATACATGATAGATCCCACTGCCGAAGCATATGGAATCCTACCCATACGCTCTCTCTCTTGAGGTGTTGTCGGACAATCCCTCTTCGAGAGAAAAATTCCATGGCCTATCGGTAGATAGCCTTTCTTGGAATTTTTCATGCTGAACCTTTTCAGCATAGTATCAATGTACGTGGACTGAGATAAGCCAAGCAACTTTTTGGATCTATCCCTATAGATCCTCATCCCTAGGATGTAGGAAGCTTCTCCCAGATCCTTCATGGAGAACTGTGACGATAGCCAAATCTTTATTCCTTGTAATGCAGGGACATCATTCCCGATTAAGAGAATGTCATCCACATACAATACAAGAAATACTACTACTGGACCATTAGCCCACTTACAAATGCAGGGTTCTTCTCCGTTCTTAATGAAGCCATACGTTTTGATCGTCCTATCAAAACGTATGTTCCAACTCTGAGATGCCTGCTTAAGTCCATAAATGGACCTCTGTAGCTTGCACACCTTAGACTCATCTGTGGATGTGAACCCTTCAGACTGTATGATATACACCTCTTCATCTAGCTCTCCGTTTAGGAAAGCTGTCTTCAAATCCATCTGCCAGATTTCATAGTCCAGATGGGCAGCTATCGCAAGCATAATCCTAATGGATTTGAGCATTGCCACAGGAGAAAACGTCTCGTCATAGTCTATATCATAATGTTGACGATATCCCTTGGCAACCAGACGGGCTTTATAGGTCTCCACCTTTCCGTCTGCGCCCCTCTTCCTTTTGAAGACCCACTTACACCCTATGGGTTTTACTCATTCGGATGGGTCAACCAATGTCCACACATCGTTGACCTTCATGGACTCCATTTCGGATTTCATGGCCTCTAGCCATTTTTCAGAGTGAGGTCTCTGCATTGCATCCATGTAGGTGATCGGATCCTCATCGTTTTCATCAAGTTCGACAGGATCACCATTCCGGATCAAGAAACCATAGTATCTGTCCGGTTGATGTGGTACTCTACCAGACCGCCTTAAGGGTGCATAATCAATGGGCTCTGGATCTGATCTAATCAAATCCGGTTCAGGTTCAGTAACATGTGTCGATTTTTTACCTGTCGAACTTTATCAAGTTCGACTTTTGAGGCAACAGTTCCTTCACTAAGGAACTCCTTTTCTAAAAAGATTGCCTTAAGGCTGACAAACACCTTTTGCTCATCAGCAAGGTAGAAATAATACCCTTTGGTCTCTTTTGGGTACCCTATAAAATTACACTTGTCAGACCTAGGTCCAAGCTTGTCTGTAATTAAATGTTTAACATAAGCCGGACACCCCCAAACCCTAAGGTGCGAGAGTACTGGCTTACGTCCTATCCATATCTCATATGGCGTTTTGGCTACAGACTTACTTGGAACTCTATTTAGAAGGTAACAAGCCGATTCGAGCGCATATCCCCAAAGGAAGATCGGCAGACCAGCAAACCCCATCATGGATCGAACCATGTCTAACAGGGTCCGATTTCTCCTTTCAGACACACCATTATGCTGTGGTGTTCCAGGAGGAGTCCACTGAGAGAGAATCCCATTCTCCCCTAGATACGTCAGAAACTCATTGGAAAGGTATTCACCTCCTCGATCAGATCGAAGAGTTTTAATACACTTTCCAGTTTGTTTTTCTACCTCATTTCAGAATAGTTTGAACATTTCAAATGATTCTGACTTATGCTTCATTAAATAGACATACCCATACCTAGATAGGTCGTCTGTGAAGGTTATGAAGTAAAAAAATCCACCTCTTGCACTTGAGCTCATGGGTCCACATACATCAGAATGTACCAGACCTAAGAGTTCACTGGCTCGCTCACCTTTTCCAGTAAAAGGTGACTTGGTCATCTTTCCAAGAAGACAGGACTCATAGATTGAAAGTGATTCACAATCACTAACTTCAAGAATTTCTTCTTGAGCCAACCTGTTTATCCTGTTCTTATTGATATGACCTAGCCTACAGTGCCAAAGGTAGACTTCTGACACATTATCTATTCTAGAGCGTTTATCGAATTTTTGAACCACATTAACAGATTGTGATAGTAAGTAAATTTCATTATTTAATTATCCAACAAATATTGTAACACCATTCAAAATGATATTGCAAATATTTCTTTTTATTAAAAAATCATAACCGTACATGGCCAAAAGGCCTACAGAAATAATATTTAATAAAAAACTTGGACAATAGTGACATTCACTCAGAATTACATTACGAGAATTGATTACACGACTCATGATTCCTAAAGCTAGAATTGAAAATTTGCTTCCATCTCCAACATTCAGGAACCTCTCGCCTTCATCAAATCTCCTACTGACCTGCAGACCCTGCATCGAATTACAAATATGATAAGGGCTTCCGGTATCCAATACCCAGGCAGTAGTATCACAAATCAAAAAGTTACAAAAAGTTATCATATAATTACCTTGCTTCTTCTTTGGCCTGTTCGAGTCTAGGGAGGCAATGTATTGAGGACAGTTCCTCTTCCAATGCCCGTGCTTCTTGCAAAAGAAGCACTCCGCCTGGCTTTGGTCATGCTTGCGCTTCTTGGTCTGACCCCGTGCTACTGTCCCAGCATGAGATTGCACCTTCTTATTTTTCTTCTTCTTGTTCTTCTTCCCCTTCCCAAAGGGTTGACGACGAGAAGAAGACCCTCCCACTACATTCACCGACTCCTTATGGAGTTGGTGATCCTTCTCAAAGTTCTGCAGCAACCCCAACAATCCGTGGTAGTTTACTACAGGCTTTGTCATTCAAAAATGAGTAAGGAATGGGAGGAAGGACTTGGGCAAGGAATTAAGGATCGCATCCTTACCGAGCTGCTCGTGCAGAGGAAAGCCCAATTTGCTTAGGCGCTCATCATCTCGATCATGTACAGTACATGATCAGTGACTGAGGCCCCATCCCTCATCCGAGCATTGAAAATGGCATAACTAGTTTTGTGCCTTTCAACATCGTCAGGCATGCCAAAGGAGTCGTTCAACATTTGAAGCATCTCCTGTGGCTGGGCGTTCTCAAACCTTCGGCTGAACTCGTCATTCATTGCTGCCAGCATAATACATCGAACGGTGGTGCGGTCATTGAGCCACTTCAAGTAAGTGTCTCGGATCGCCTTACTAGCGTTCGGAGCTGGCTCCTCAGGTGCTGGATCCGTTACTACATAAAGATCCGCTCATGCTCAAGGACGATTTTCAATTTTCGATACCAGCTATCGAAATTGGGTCCCATGAGCTTGTCATTATCTAATAATGACCGGAGCGACAGGGTAGTGGCCATAGCTGCTTAAAGGAAAATGAGACCTCTATTAGTACATAAATTAATACTAAAGACTTGAACTTTAGTCTAAAGTTTTTCCCAATATTTTTACGAACTGGTAGCCTCATCCTCCAATTCGAGGAATTACTTTAATTCCTTAATGGGTAGTAGAATCCACACAGACTACACACGAGCCCAACTTTGGTTGGTCAACCCATGTGCATCTATGGGTAGGTTCTTAACCAGTTGTTTCTCTAAACAACTTATAGTAATTGATTTTGCCCCAGAACCTAATCAGTAGGCTTTGGCCTCCACTGAAAAGATCTGGTTAGGTCCAACCATTAACATGACTTAATTTAGTGAATCGGACCAATAAATGATCAGGCCCGACTTTGGTTGGCCAACCTAACCACCATCAGAAAGACTCAATCAAATTATCATATTATGAATAATAATTCCATTAGCCAATGAGCACCAGGCCTTTGGGCCTCCAATGATCATTGAACTAATGGACTCATTATCATTCACTTAATGGGAGGCTATGACTTAGTTATCATTATAACTTAATCATTTTAGGGACCTAATAATTTTGAGGATTTAAAGAATAGTAGAGAAGAAATCATCCAGCCAATTTCAATCCTCCCACTGACTTCACCAAGTCAGATTAAAAAAAGATTTAATTAAAGCTGGCATTAAGAGCACCTAAATCAGTCACACTGATTTACCTAATGACATTGGTGAGCTCTAATCACCAAGTGATCTAATCAAAATCTAACTTACCAGATTGGCCAGGTAAGTGAGATCAGTGGTGGGGATTTGCCATTAACTCGTCAATGATCGAATCAATGCGAGTAGCTCCCGCTTAAGAACCACTGGTCAAAACTGTCGAACTTACCTTAGACACCAACCGGTTCATTAGTTTTAATTTTGATCAACTTAGTAAATAGAGCTCCACCGCGTAGCCATGAATTAAGTCCATCTTGGTCTAGTTAAAGACATGGACCCATTCAACTACAACTATTGAAGTTGAGTCTAGAGTATCCTTGACCTAATCTAATTCAACTTTTGATTAGATTTGACCAATTACTCCAATTAGTTCATTTTTTAAACTAACCTTAGGTCTAACCCAATTATGGACCTAATTCATCTAACCCATTGACCCAAAAGTTTATGCAATTGTCTTAGGTCTTAATTCACAATTCTAGACCTACTAGACAATACTTAATTCTTTTAATTAAGTACTTGGGCTGATGGGTCAGGGTTTGGCATTTCAAAAATAATTTTCAAATTTGAAAGATTTTATTTTCTGTTCACCAAATGTGTTAACTCATTTCACAAACGGGTCAGCACATTTCATAAACAGCAATTCTATTGCTCATTTCATAACAGAAAATAACTCAAAATAAATCATAAATTTTCTTTTAGATCTAATCTAACACATTCATGATAAATTTTTTAATTAAGTCCTTTCGCTACTTCATCGGTATGGGATATAATTGCATCGGCACCCCTACCGCCATAGGAGACCCCATCGAATGGAAGAGAGGGCCTTTAAACCCTACTTTTCTCCTATGATCGGACGGCCATGGCAACTAACCCAATTAGATTACTTGCTACTTGGATCAAGTATATCTAAATATACTAATTTTAAAATTTAAATGTTGAATTTCAAATTTCAAATTTCAAATTTTAAATTTCAAATTTGAGATTTCAACCAAATTTCAAATTTCGAATTTTCAATCTTTGAATTTTAAATTTTGAATTTTGAATTTCAAATTTCAAATTTCGAATTTCAAATTTTAAATTTCAAATTTGAGATTTCAACCAAATTTCAAATTTCAAATTTTGAATTTTAAATTTCAAATTTCAAATTTCAAATTTGAGATTTCAACCAAATTTCAAATTTCAAAATTTGAATTTTGAATTTCAAATTTCAAATTTTGAATTTTAAATTTCAAATTTCAAATTTTTTTGAATTTCAAATTTTGAATTTTGAATTTCAAATTTAAACTTATAGATTACACCTTAATCTACGCATGCATATGTATATCATATTCTAGAACCATGCTCTGATACCATTTGAAGCAAAAATTTAGTGCAGGGGCAAAATGGTAATTTTAAAACTTTTTCAAAATTACTATTTTACAGTGGAATTATTAATTAATCTCATTAATTAATACTAATTAACCCTACACTAGGATCTAAATATGATACAACAGCATGTATTTAAATTTAAAATTCAAATTGGAATCAGTAAACGTTTTACAGTACTGTGTTCAGAACACATCACCTTTTGTGGGTAGTTGATCATCGCAATCTGATCACCGTCGGGGAGCTCTGATCGTCATGTCACAGCCACACAAATATCTGGCCTCTGCGGATCATCCACACGAAGCTCCTGTCTGATCAGCTCCTCACGAATGCTAGTTCGTGATTTCACCCTTTTGATGGTAGATGTTGATCGAACTCCTTCGATCGATGTGTGCTGACTTCTTGGATACTCTGAATTATCTACACAGTTGCTTGAGAGGCTGATGGATCTCTCCCTAAAATTTGGTGGACTCACGACACTCGTGGCACACCAATCTCACTTCCCGAACCCTAGGTAGAAACCCTAGGGTACACACCAAAAACCCTGCGCCCAATTTTCTCTCTTTTCTTTCTTTTTCTCTCAGAAGGTTTTGGACCTTCACCTTGTGCAGAAGCCTTCCTCACGCCCCAAAGTTTCTTTTCTAAAATTTTTACACACGTCCCACCTTTCTCCTCTTTTTAAAACAACGTCGAACGTGTCTTATCCGCGTGAGAGGATAAAGACAAGAGGTTACACATTTGAATTCAAATCAAATTTGAATTCAAACGAAAACCAACTTATCCCTATCCTTTTGGGTGTGAGAAGAGAAGGGGCGTGGCTCTTTGTGCGTGGAAAATGTTTCTTGAGAAACCTTTTCTCGTGTAAGTAATGTGGCACACAAAATGGATAAGGATGAAAGTGCAAGTGATAAGTTATCCATTCAAATTCAAACATGCTTTGAATTTGAATGGCTAACTAATTATTTTATCCATCCATATGGTGCACAAATGAGGGCGTGGGGAAGGGTTTTTTGTGAGAAAAATTTCACGAGAAGTTTCTTCTCGTGAATTCAAATGGGTGCAAGGAAGTTGGGTGTCGCAGGGAATTTAAAACAAGGTGGTTTGATTCAAATTGAGCCAACCTAGTTTAAAATAGGTTAAGCACAATTAGACCAGATTAAACCCAACATAATTAGGCTTAATTAGGCTCAATAAAATCCTAATCAAATCAGGAATTAACTAAACCTAACCCCTGATCAAACCAGGGACTAAACGACCTTAGCGATTAGGTCAACATTTAACCTAATCGGGTCAATCCAAACTGAATCCAATTCAATTGGACTTGATCCAAAAATAATTACTCAATCAAATTGAGTTAATTAATGATTAAATCACTAATTAAATATCTCATAAATATTGAGTCCAAATTCGATGGGCAATCAGGCATCAGAGACCATCGATATGAAACCCTGATCAAAGAGTTCAAATTTCAAATTCAAAATTTGAAATTCAAAATTTTGACCCCGGTACCCAAAATATGTGGAACTCATGATTAGAGAATCCTAATTCTCAATCATAGAGTCCCAGATAGATAAGACTCATAATCAGCCATCAGATCAGAAAGGAACCTCTAATGTGTGTGACCCCACAGGTTCGAACCTAAGTCGGTAGCACAGGAACCAATTTCTGTACTAATCGAAGTGACCATCTAGCAATGGTACCCGATGACCGGATAGGTCGAATAATCACAATCGCAACATTCAGAACCTACGTGAATATGGTTACCGTATAATTCATCCCTTTTGACCCCTGTGTTTAGGACGACTCAGGGTTAAACTGTCAACCCTGATGATATCATCCGAATCGTGCTCAACTCAATTAGTCCTGTGACTCCTTACTAGGACTACCCTAGCCAGGGTTTTGCTAAATTGAAACATGACTGTACACAGCTCCTAAACTGGAGTGGTCATTCCCATCTTGACACACGCACCGACAAGTCAAGTACTTGACTACACCCAGCAACCTTCCGTCACTGAATTAAAAATTTAGGTAGTCCAGTGCCTAAGTGCAGTGAGTTGCTTGCAAGTCACCGTGGCGGTCTCAGGTCAGAGGGACATTTATACCCATATCCCATCGGAGCAAATCTTGACAGCAGAAATAGCTCCAGAGTTGGTCACGTTCAATGCAGATGTACTATTATATCTCACCTGTATGCCATACCAGTGTCTCCACACTCTTTGGTTATGAGGACAACCAACCCATATGGCACACAACGACCTATGCTCGATAAACATTGTCGTCCTTGGTAACAACGTATCATTTGGTCGTGAACATGTTTAAGGACTAAGCGACAAATCCTCCTTTGTCGAGTCTAAATAGTCCTAAGGACTTCACCACAACACAGGAGTTCATTAGAAGATGAAACATTTGTGATGAAAAAATATCAAAATAACTTTTATTTATTTATAATTCATGTACTAATACAAAAAGGAGCACAATCGTCAACAGGCTGACGATTGGCTTTGGGACACTATTCCCAACACATTGGATGTGATGCACCAGATCATGTTGTGGAGGAGTGTCCTTATTTGATGAACCTGACCCAAATTGAGCTCATACAAGAGAGTGCATTCAATGAAAGCTATATAAATGAACCTTACGCACTAATCTATAACCCAGGGTCTAAAGGTCATCCCAATTTTATATGGTCACAAGATGCAACATTAGGAGCCCATAATTTTTATCAATCCTATCTATGGCCCAACCAAACACGGAATGATCAACCAGGTTTAGATCCTGAGGAAGGAGTCAACACATTAGAAAAGAGTCTAGATATCTTAGCACAATCAACCTCAAATATTAAAAATACCCTCAATAATTTTATGCAAACTACTGACCAATTATTTAAACAATTGGGCCAATCAACTATAGCGGTTAGTAAACTAGAAGAGGATAAATTATCAAGCCAACTAGAGGATGACCCTAGAGCTCAGAATGGTCTAAAACTTAAAGACCAGTTCAATCAGTTGAGAACATTCAAGTCTGAGGAACTGGAGGAGATATCTGAAGTTGATAATAATGAGGTATCCACATCTAGTGACCATTACACTCAACTAAACCCAAAATTAATTGTTGAACCCCTCATGACACTGATTGAATCTCTGCTTAAAAAGGAAGAGGCAATAATAGGAGATCCATAAACACTTTCTCAGCACATCGAGTATATAGATCTAGATCTCTTAAAACCCCGACTAGTACTTAAGTTATACCTAGATCTAATTATAAAGGAAGAATTATTAGTTATCAGGAGAATGAGTCATATAATGATCTCAAATAGAAAATACCTTGAGGAAGAGCCTGAATCATGTAGAGAATTACAGACTCATGTTAAGATTCGGACAAGAATAGGATAGGCACTCTTTTAGCGTCTGGCTGAAGACGTTAAACTTAGCATTTTCTGGGAGGCAACCCAGTTTTCAATTTTTGTTTTTGCTTTCTTTTGCATTATGTTCAGGTTTATTAAGGCTTGCTTTGTATGGATTTGAAGGCAATATTGGCTAAGATAGGGGAAGCACCAATTTTGAAAAAAGCTTCTGGATCTAGTGACATCCCTCCTTTTTCTTTCTCTTTTTATGCACCTTTCATTTTTCCTACTCCATTGAGGACAATGTCGATTAAGTTGGGGGAAGAATATTTAAAAAAAAAAATTCAAAAATCCTCAAGTAAGTTAGTATTTAGCATTTAAGTATCAGATTATATTTGAGTATTAAGTTAAACCAAGCATTTTAAAAAGAACATTGATGTACAGACTAGAGAGCTTGTGAGACATTGAGGGATCAAGTATTAAGAAAACTCAATAAAGAGTTAAATTTAGAACTTAAATAGTTTTCTTTGAGCATTTCTAAATTTTTCTACCAGCATCAAAGAAGAGTTTACTTCTTATGGACTTGTGTAGGATAACTATACATTTCTTCAGATATTAAAAAAAAAGTTTCCAAGTATTTCATGTTGAGTAATCGGGCCTCTTTGCCTAAGCAAGCATTGAGTTTTGTGTCAAAAGGTATGAAGGGCAAAGAAGCTTTGTTGTAAAGCTAGTTTTAACTTACAGCTTGTTTGATTCGAGCAAGTAGGTTCGAGGGGTATTCTATATCTATTGCCCTAAAGCCATCTGGTTTGGGAGTCATTGACTGAAAACTTGCTACGTGGGTCAAATAGAAAGCTTAAAGGGTTAAGACACTCAATGGCAGTACAATGTTAAAAAAAAAAAAATAATCAATAAATGAAGGACAGAAGTAACAATATACTTGTCCATATGAAGGTTAATAATTTGGAGATAAAGGTAGCGATAATTTAGAAAAGTTCAGAAAAGGTTTAGTGTTCTTAGTTTAACTCTCATATTGATTAGTATTAATACCCCAATGACATACCTCATTTACACTCTACTGAACATCAGTGGCTTTTTTAAAATTATTTGGTGAAATTTGAGACTTTAAGTTAAATGGTACTTAAATCTAAATTCTTTCTTTACTCGAGGACAAGCAAAGTTCAAATTGGGGAGTGTGATAAGTGGTATATTTTTATATTTATTAAAGATATTTTTGGTAATTTATGGTGCTAACATCTTCTTAAAAACCCTAATTTCATGAATTTATTGAATTTTTCTAAAAAATAAGTGATTTTGAAAAAAAAATAAAATTAGATATATTTATAAAAAAATAGATGTTAATTTAATTGAGTAATTTAAGCACCAAAATGAAGAAAAATTTTTAAAAAATTTAATGCATATATTTTTCAATTTTTCAGGTGAAAATCGAAGCAAAAATGGAGCAAAAATATCCTAAAAAATAAAAAATATTACCTTCGGAGTACGGTGGACCGGTCGGTCAGTCCACAGAGCCAGGACGTGATCCACAGGAAACTTCATGCGGTCCACAGGCATGGTTCACAGTGAGAGAAAGATCCTGGGTGTGATTTAATGGCTGAGATTCAATCCGACCCATATCTGATGGTTCAGACTCATTATCGACTTTGAATAGGATTCTTTTGCGCGATCCGACGGCCCAGAAGCAATCCATCATACGATCCAACGACTGAGGATGCTCTCGACTTTGAATAGGAGATCAGAAGCACTGATCGACGGCCCAAATCTCATCCAAAGTTAGATCGAATAGCTGTGGTTGAATCTGACCTTGATAAGGAGTAAAAGACTGATTTTTGGCCTGATCTGGGCGGTCCAAGCCTGATCCGACGGCTAGAAAAATTTCTAGAAGATTAATATATTTTCTAAGGGTTTTAGGACTCCTTTTGTGATCAGAAAAATATAAAAAAATTATCTATAAATAGGGGATCCAGGAATAAGCTTTTGGGAGAGAAAAAATCAAAGAAAAAGCAAGGAAAAAAATAGAGAAAAAATTCAAAGAGCTTTAGGGATCAAATATTGGGAGATTATGGAGCTAGAGAGTTTGATGCGTGGCTAAATCCCTTCAATCCAGGAATATGATGAAGTCTGTAAATGGATTTTTATTTTTTTCTTTTTGTATTTAATTTTTATGCAATAAAATTATGCTTTTATTTCATATCTTTTTATTTTTTTTTGAGGTATTGATCCAGCCTACACGGCCTATACCCTCTATTGACGTGCCGTGATCCCTAGATATGGTACATGCTTTGAAGAGATAGATCGTGGTATATTAGATTGAATCTTAGATCTTGTAATTGAATTTAGATAGTTTATACTCCAACAGGACGAGTTGTGATCTACTGATACAGTTCGTATCCCTTAGAGATAAACTATACTAATACCATAATTACAAGAATTAAATATTGTAATATAGAAAAAAGAAGAAAATAAATCTCTTTGCATGGTGGATTCAGAATTCCTGGGTTATTTCTCTGAATTATTTTCTTTCATAATTTAATTTACACTTTTAAATTTTTTTTTGCTATTCTATTTCTTGTTAATCCTTCTACAATCAATTCTCTTTTTATTTCTTCTTAAAAGAAAAAGATAATCATCCTAGATCTCCATGGAAATGATCTCTACTCACCCTATCTATATAGTTTGAGTTGGTTTTTATTCTTGACTGCCTACGACAGCGATCAATGCCACATCTGATCGTGTACATGTCATGGCGTACATGATAGATCCCATTGCCGAAGCATATGAAATTCTACTCATACGCTCTCTCTCTCTTGAGGTGTTGTCGGACAATCTCTCTTCGAGAAAAAAATTTCATGGCCTATCGGTAGATTGCCTTTCTTGAAATTCTCCATGCTGAACTTCTTCAGCATAGTATCAATGTACGTGGACTGGGATAAGTCAAGCAACCTTTTAGATCTATCCCTATAGATCCTCATCCCTAGGATGTAGGAAGCTTCTCCCAGATCCTTCATGGAGAACTGTGATGACAGCCAAATCTTTATTCCTTGTAATGCAAGGACATCATTCTCGATTAAGGAATGTCATCCACATATAATACAAAAAATACTACTATTGGACCATTAGCCCACTTATAAATGCAGGGCTCTTCTCCATTCTTAACGAAGCCATACGTCTTGATCGTCCTATCAAAACGTATGTTCCAACTCCGGGATGCTTGCTTAAGTCCATAAATGGACCTCTATAGCCAGCACACCTTAGACTCATCTGTGGATGTGAACCCTTCAGGTTGTATCATATACACCTCTTCGTCCAGCTCTCCATTTAGGAAAGCTGTCTTCACATCCATCTGCCAGATTTCATAGTCCAGATGGGCAGCTATCGCAAGCATAATCTGAATGGATTTGAGCATTGCCATAGGAGAAAATATCTCATCATAGTCTATACCATAACGTTGACGATATCCCTTGGCAACCAGACGGGCTTTATAGATCTCCACCTTTCCGTCTGCACCCCTCTTCCTCTTGAAGACCCACTTACACCCTATGGGTTTTACACCTTCGGGTGGGTCAACCAATGTTCACACATCGTTGACCTTCATGGACTCCATTTCAGATTTCATGGCCTCTAGCCATTTCTCAGAGTCAGGTCTCTGCATTGCATCCATGTAGGTGATCGGATCTTCATCGTTTTCATCAGGTTCGATAGGATCACCGTCTCGAACCAAAAAATCATAGTATTTGTCCGATTGACGTGGTACTCTACCAGACTGCCTTAAGGGTGCAGGAACAATGGAGTCCGGATCTGATCTAACCAAATCTGGTTCAGGTTCAGCAACTTGTGTCAGTTTTTCCACCTACCGAACTTCCTCAAGTTCGACCTTAGAGGCAACAGTCCCTTCACCAAGGAACTCCTTTTCCAAAAAGATTGCCTCAAGACTGACAAACATCTTTTGCTCATCAGCTAGGTAGAAATAATACCCTTTGGTCTCTTTTGGATACCCTATGAAATAACACTTATCAGACCTAGGTCCAAGCTTGTCCGTAATTAAATGTTTAACATAAGCCGGACACCCCCAAACTCTATGGTCCGAGAGTACTGGCTTACGTCCTATCCATATCTCATATGGCATTTTGGTTACAGACTTACTCGAAATCCTATTTAGAAGGTAACAAGCCGATTCGAGTACATATCCCCAGAGGGAGATCGACAAACCAGCAAACCCCATCATGGATCGAACCATGTCCAACAAGGTTCGATTTCTCTTTTCAGACACACCATTATGCTGTGGTGTTCCAAGAGGAGTCCACTGAGAGAGAATCTCATTCTCCCCAAGATATGTCAGAAACTCATTGAAAAGGTATTCACCTCCTCAATCAGATCAAAGAGTTTTAATATACTTCATAGTTTATTATTCTACCTCATTTCAGAATAGTTTGAACATTTCAAATTACTCCGACTTATGCTTCATTAAGTAGACATACCCATAACTTGATAGGTCGTCTGTGAAGGTTATGAATTAAAAATATCTACCTCTTTCACTTGAGCTCATGGGTCCACATACATCAGAATGTACCAGACCCAAGAGTTCACTGGCTCGCTCACCTTTTCCAGTAAAAGGTGACTTGGTCATCTTTCCCAGAAGACAAGATTCATAGGTTGGAAGTGATTCACAATCACCAACTTCAAAAATTCCTTCTTGAGCCAACCTGTTTATCCTGTTCTTATTGATATGACCTAGCCTACAGTGCCAAAGGTAGACTTCTGACATATTATCCATTCTAGGATGTTTATCGAAGGTTTGAACCACATTAACGGGTTGTGATAGTAAGTAAATTCTATTATTTAGTTGTCCAACAAATATTATAACACCATTCAAAATGATATTGCAAACGTTTCCTTTTATTAAAAATTCATAACTGTACATGGCCAAAAGGCCTACAGAAATAATATTTAATAAAAAACTTGGTCAATAGTGACATTCACTCAGAATTACATTACGAGAGTTGATTACAAGGTTCATGATTCCTAAAGCTAGAACTGGAACTTTGCTTCCATCTCCAACATTCAGGAACCTCTCACCTTCATCAAATCTCCTACTGACCTGCAGACCCTGCATCGAATTACAGATATGATAAGGGCTTCCGATATCCAATACCCAGGTAGTAGTATCACAAATGAAAAAGTTGCAAGGTGTTATCATATAATTACCTTACTTCTTCTTCAGCCTGTTCGGGTCCAGGGAGGCAATGTATGGAGGACAGTTCCTCTTTCAGTGCCCCTGCTTCTTGCAAAAGAAGCACTCCGCCTGGCTCTGATCGGGCTTGCGCTACTTGGTCTGACCTTGCGCTTTGAAAGATTTTATTTTCTGTTCACCAAATGTGTTGACTCATTTCACAAATGGATCAGCATATTTCATAAACAACAATCCTATTGCTAATTACATAATAGAAAATAACTCAATCAAAATAAATTATGAATATTCTTTTAGATCTAATCTAACACATTCATGATAAATTTTATAATTGAACCTTTATAATTAAGTCCTTTCGCTGTTTCGTCTGCATGTGATATAATCGCTCGGCACCCCTACCGCCATAGGAGAACCCCATCGAATGGGAGGAGAGGGCCTTTAAACCCTACTTTTCTCCTATAACCAGACGACCATGGCAACCAACCCAATTAGACTACTTGCTACTTGGATCAAGTATATCTAAATATACCAATTTCAAAATTTGAATTTTAAATTTTAAATTTCAAACAAATTTTGAATTTTAAATTTTAAATTTTAAATTTTGAAGTTCAAATTTTGAAATTTCAAACAAATTTTAAATTTTAAATTTTGAATTTCAAATTTCAAATTTTAAATTTTGAATTTCAAATTTTTGAATTTTAAATTTTGAATTTCAAATTTCAAATTTTAAATTTTAAAATTTAAATTTTGAATTTTAAATTTTAAAATTTAAATTTAAATTTTAAATTTTAAATTTTAAATTTTAAATTTAGACTTTTAGATTACTACTTAATCTACGCATGCAAATGTATATCATATTTTAGAACCTGCTCTGATACCAATTGTTATGAATTTCAGTGCAGGGGTAAAACATAATTTTAAAACTTTTTTAAAATTATTATTTTATAGTGAAAATTATTAATTAATCTAATTAATTAATATGTATTAATCCTATATAAGGATCTAAATATGATATATATAGCATGTATTTAAATTTAAAATTTAAAATTTTATAGTAAATATTTTACTGTTATGTGTTCAGAACACATTACCTTCGTGCAGGTAGTCGATCGTCGCAGTCTGATCACCAATGAAAAGATCTGATCATCACAATACAGCCACATAGTATGTCTGGCCTCCACAGATCATCCACACGATGCTCCCGATCTGATCGGCTCCTCCCGAATGCTAGTTCATTGTAGAACCCTTTTGACGGCCGATGCTGATCGAACTCCTTCGATCGGTGTCTGCCGACTCTTTGGATACTCCAGATCATCAGTAAAGGTGCTTGAGAGGTTGATGATGCTCTTCCTGAAGTTTGGTGGGCTCACGATACTCGTAGCTCACCTTCTCACTTCCTGAACCCTAGGCATAAATCCTAGGGTACTCTCAGAAAAACCTTGCGCCCTTTCTGTTTCTTTTCTTTTCTCTTCTTTTCTTTTCTTTTCTCACACAGAAGGCCTTTCTCACACCACCCTTTCTCTCTCAAATCAGATCTCACACACCCCATCTTCTCTTTTCTTTTAAAATGGTGCAAGACCACATCTTTACAATATTTTCACCGCGTGAGAGGATAAAGCTAGGTGGTTGCTCACTTGAATTTAAATCAAATTTGAATTCAAATGCCAACCAACCAATCTTTATCCACTCTTAGTGTGAGAAGAAGGGGGCATGGGTTCTTTGTGCATGGAGAATTTACACGAGAAGCTTTTTCTCGTGTAGAGTAAGTGGGGCACAAGTGGATAAGGTGGCGCATGAGATTAGTTGCCCATTCAAATTCAAACTTCATTTGAATTTGAATGGCCAACCAACCATCTTTATCCACTCAAAATGGCGCACATAGGTGGGGCATGGGAAGGCTTTTGCGTGGGAGAAAATTTACGAGAACTTATTTCTCGTGAATTCAAATAGGCGCAGGTGGGTGAGGTGGCGCAGGGAGATAAGTCAAAGGTGGTTTCAAACCTAATTGAACCAACCTTATTAAAATAGGTTAGGCACAATTAGACTAAATTAAGCTCAACATAATTAGGCTTAATTAGGCTTAATAAAATCTTAATCAAATCAAAAATTGACTAAGCCTAACCCTTGATCAGATCAGGGACCAAACCACCTTGGCGATTTGATCAACTCTTAACCTAATCGGGTCAAACCCAACTGAATCCAATTCAATTGAACTTGATCCAAAAATAATTACTCAATCAAATTGAGTTAATTAGTGATTAAATCACTAATTAAATCTATCAAAAATATTGAGTCCAAATTCGATGGGCAATCGGACATCATAGTCCATCGATATGAAACCCTGATCGAAGAGTCCCAAACTAGTGGGACTCTTGACCCCGGTATCCAAAATGTGTGGAACTCATGATTAGAGAATCTTGATTCTCGATCATAGAGTCTCAGACATGTAGGACTCTTCATCAGCCATCAGATCAGATAGGAACCTCTAATATGTGTGACCCTACAGGTTCGAACCTAAGCCGGTAGCACAGGAACCAATTCTTGTACTAATCGAAGTGACCATCTAGCAATGGTATCTGACATCCGGATAGGTCGAATATGGTTACTGTATAGGTTACTAATCGAATAGTCGCAATCGCAATACTCAGAACCTACGTGAATATGGTTACTATGTAATTCATCCCTTTTGACCCCTGTGTATAGGACGACTCAGGATTAAACTGTCAATCCTGATTAGATCATCTGAATTGTGCTCAACTCAAATAGTCCTGTGACTCCTCACAAGGACTACCCTGGTCAAGGTTTTGCTAAATTGAAATACAATTGTATACAGCTCCTGAACTAGAGTGGTCAATCTTATCTTGACACACGCACCGACAAGTCAAGTACTTGACTATACCCAGCAGCCTTCCGTCACTGAATTAGAAATTCAGGTAGTCCAGTGCCTAAGTGCAGTGAGTTGCTTGCAAGTCACCATGGTGGTCTCAGGTCAGAGGGATATTTATATCTATATCCAATCGGAGCAAATCTTGACAGCAGAAAAAGCTCCGGAGTCGGTCACGTTCAGTGCAGATGTACCCTTATATCTCACCTGTATGCCATACCAGTGTCTCCACACTCCTTGGTTAAGAGGACAATCAACCCATATGGCACACAATGACCTATGCTTGATAAACGTTGTTGTCCTTGGTAACAACGTATCATTTGATCGCGAACAGATTTAAGGACTAAATGACAAATCCTCCTTTGTCGAATCTAAGTAGTCCTAAGGACTTCACCATAACACAGGAGTTCATTAGAAGATAAAATAATTTGTGATGAAAAAATATCAAAATAACTTTTATTTATTTATAATTCATATACTAATACAAGAAAGAGCACAACCGTCAATAGGTTGACGATTGGCTTTGGGATACTATTCCCAACAAATGAGTGGAGCACTTGTTAGGTTCTATAGATATATGTCACACCTCCGACCCAAGATTATAAGCAACCAAGATCATAGCAACTAGCCAACTACCACATACTTGTAGAGAATTCTTTCCATAAGCATACAAGATATTTTAATATGATAATAAATGCATGATAGAAGAAAGAATTTAAATAACTAAAATTTAAAATTTAATTAATTAATAAATTCTACCAACAAATAAAATTTAGATTTTACAAACCTCAAATAGTAGTCCTATAAAAAATTATGATAAATCTAAATGTAATCTAAGTTAATATTGTCAAATCTTACTTCTAGTTTCATTCTCAGAATAGTGCCTGCATCAAAAACTAAGTATTTGAATCTGAAAAAAGAGAGATAATAGGCTTGATAGTCCAAGAAGTAATAAATATTTTAACTAAATAATTCATATAATGATGTAAGATAAAATAATCAAACCATGAATCAATATAAAGACATAATCATTTACATTTCAAATTATAAATCCAGTAAAATCAATATCTTTCAAATATTTATATATATAATAATAAATCTAATCCCAAATAGATCATATTCAACTCAATGACTTTTAATTATTATCACATTTATATTCTATGGCTAGGCCAGTAATAGAAATAGAATCACATTTATACCCTATAAAATAGGGTGAAATACGCACTGATATCCTATGACAGGGACTAGAATACCATATTTATATCTTGTGGTTGGGTCAGAAATAGTACAATGAGCTCAGTGATAATAAGAGTGCCAATACATAGCCCTTAATTGGCAACCTCCATAACAAAGTCAGGTTGAAAGTCCATATATGTTACGTATCAAAGTTCTTTCTACAAAATAACATATATACTATAATCTAGTCAAAATATACATATCAATTTTCCATTCAAAACATAATTTCATAAAATTCATAAATAACATATAAATTGCTTAACAATTTATTTGATATTAAAAATAATATTATATAAATGAAGGATTTAGAAAGGAAGATCATTATTTATCTTGCATGAGTAACAAGCAGTAAATCCACGTAACCCAAAGATTCTCCTTCAGAACCTAATAACTAAAATTTTATTTTTATCAAAATCTAACCATGATTATTTTAAGAACAAAAATTCTAAGTTCTGATATCCTTATAGAGTTGGTCGAGCAGAAGTACCCGACATCTCACTCGATTCAATTAAATTGATTTCATTTAATCATGGTTGAATTAGGGCACAAATTGCTCAATAGAAATCAGGGGTGAACAAATATAACAGGCTTGATAAGGGTGGGGCCAACATGCCATCCAATAACTGTGGATTAGAACCTCCTTCACCAGGATCAATGAAAATCATTGAGAGGAGCCCTTTGTTGGATTTGACCACCATAGAGGAAGAGTAGAGAGATATCCCATGTAGAGAGAGAAATAAGAAAGAGAAAGTAGGAGAAGAAAGAGAAAGAAGTTCTTTCTCCT
Organism: Elaeis guineensis; assembly: GCF_000442705.2. Taxonomy (NCBI): domain Eukaryota; kingdom Viridiplantae; phylum Streptophyta; class Magnoliopsida; order Arecales; family Arecaceae; genus Elaeis; species Elaeis guineensis. The sequence goes on from NC_025996.2 coordinate 91,272,276, forward strand.
CTAATAGGGGAAGAATGCTATTGATATGACTACCTACCAAAGGACTGATAGATGGCTACTATGTGCGGTGACTATAGATAGCCAACAGTAAAGAAATAAACTAGAGAAAGGGTTGGCCAAATAGGGGATAAGGCAGTTTCCTAGCTCACATTTTGTGAGAACCGATCTTTTTAGATCCAGTTCAACGTGAAGTCGGCAACATCTACCGACTTCACTGGAACTATTCAAAAAAAGAAAGAAAAAAGAAAAAATAAAAGAAAAGAGAAAGAGAGAAGAAAAAAAAGAGAGAAAAAAAGGGTGGGGGGGGCAAAGGGCAAGCTAGATTTTCGAAACCATCGCATTGATCGGACCCCATCTAATTGGATCTACATCAGTCCGAGACATTTAGATTCATCTCATAATCCAATCCAAATCACTATCTAGACCGTGCATCTTTCTTCTTTCCAGATTTAGTCTAAAATTTTGATTGAGATCAAGAGAAGTGTAGATTTGAGGATTAGGCCACGTGCTGAAAATTATGACTTTTGGATTCGACTGATTGTAAGTTTTTTCTTATCTTTGAGTTTATTTTCTTACATATTTATATATTTAAAAATTAAATTTTTGTATATAGAATATTTAAAAATTATAAAAATTTGAAATTATATATTTATTTATAAAAAATAATTTAAAATATTGGATCAAGTATGGCATCATCTCTACATGATTTCGAACTTGAAAGGAGATGATTTCTTGGTTTTCATAATTGCATGATCTTTAAATTATACATGATTCTTCTTGCACAATTCTTGAATAAAATCATTCTCCTATTTTTGAAAATAAGATGTAGAAAGCTTGGTTTGACATTATTATGAAAAACTGGTATGAAGATGTATAAGAAATTGATTACTATGAAAGTTATGAGAAAAACTCTCTAGTCAACTATGATTTAGGTTTAGCCAATGGGACTGATCATTGATCATACGCCAGAAACGTATTTCTTTCAGACTTAGCCAGTCAGGGCTAATCGTTGGTAGAGCTAGTTCTTTTGAGCCCAGCTAGTTGGAGCTGATCACTGGCACACGTTGATGCATTGCATGTATATTTCAGAACTAGTCCTTTGCCTTATCATAGAATTAATCATGGCCGTGTGAATCAAAGTTAATTTCTTTTGGGCCTAGCCAGTCGGGACTGATTGCTAGCATATGATGATGCATCACTTATTATTTAGGAGCTAGTCTCTCTTAGACTTATCACGGAGTTGATCATGGCTGTAGTCATCAAAGATAAAGAGAAATTTTTTTTTGAATATTTATTAGTATGCATAGCATGTTTTAAAGAAAAATTATCTTGTTACATATTACCGTTAAATTATTATATTTTGAAAAGTAATTATGCTTGATCCCTCAGAGATATTGATAACTTACTGAGCCTATAAAGCTTACCCCCTCTTTTCTATTTTTTTTTAGTTTTAAAAAATTCTTTGGAGCTTGGGATCTAGGAAGTGAGGAGCGTAGGATCTTAGAGAATATTGGCGTAGTTTGTTTTTGAATAAATATTGATCTTGATTATGATGAGATATTGATGACATAATTATTTAAATCAATAAAATTAGAGGTTTACTTTTACTACTATTGCCTGAGTATAATTTGAGATAATATTTTTGAATGTGAAGGCAGGCCTTGTATATTCTTTAGGGTCTTGCTCTAACGAGTGTGTAGCCATGACGTGGCCGATTCGGATGCTAGATTCAGGATATGATAGAATGGTATCAGAGTTTAGGTTAAAGATCATAAGAGCTTAGATTAGTGAGAGTGTGATAAAATTAGGATCTTGATTGATTATCTCAAAATAAATATGGATATTTAAAGTCGATTAAATTGTTATATAGTATCTAAAATTTTCTTATGGATGTCAATTATGATCCTTAGGATTGAAATATAGAAGATTAACATAGATTAAATTTTGAGAAAGACATCGAGATTAAATAACTGATATAGGAGAAAATATATATTAAGTAATATAGATTGATTGTATTATATTGAGCTAAGCATTGGATTTATTTTTGAAATTTAATCTGAATATGATGTGATAGCAATCTTGAATTTATTGAAAGTTATTAGAAGGCTATAGTTGTTTTGATTGATGAAGAGAATAGAAAGAAGGTAATTGAATGATTACTTAAGGATATTATGAGTAAGAAAGACTTTTATGATCGTGGTGAAATTTGGCTAAAAAGAATATTTTATTTACGTAATATTGTGAGTGGATCTTTTAAAATTGATTCACTTCTCTAATTATGATACTGTAGCAATTTATATGATCATGATGAATAAGTCAGAAGTTGATTTTCTCAAAAAAGAGATTGATTTAAATTATCTAAATGAACTATCAAGGTGATCCAAAGTTGGCTTGACTCAAATCAAATTTTAAAATTAATATCTTGACTATACAATGGTGCAAATATGGTAATTGTCTCAAGAGATAATTATGATCCAATATAAACAACAAAATATTTTACTTAGATTTTTTTTAGAATTTTAATTTGGATCATTAAGAAATTTTGAGAAAAGATTGATCAGAGTCGCATAGTGGAAGCATGGTGGTTTGAGTCATTTAAAATTGATCGAAAATATTAATATGGTTTGAAATATATTATGATGGAGGATATGATTCTTCAATAAAAAAAATAAAGACTTTTATTCATAAAAGAGAAATGTGAGTACTATGGATTCTTAGACTAGTCATGATGTAACTATATTGATAGTGCTAAAAAAAGTTTTGATGACCTGATATTTCATGTTAGTTGATTATTAATTAAATTTGATCTATTTATTAAGTATCTGAATAAATCTAGTGTGATTCGTTTCCTCCTTATGATCCAAACTTCGACATAGGAATCATGATATCGATATTTCATATTTTCAGATTTAATGAGATCATTTCCATAATTGGGATGGTCCATTATTGCCCAAAGCCATTACTACGTAATCATAAATCATTTTCATAGTCATTTGATTATTTCAAGGTGAGATCAAAACTTCAACATAAGTGTTGTGCTAAATTCATTTCAAACTCTATTGATTTTAATAGATGATCTTGTTATAAGGTTTTTGCATCCAATTGATCTTGACTTAATCTTAAATGAGCATGCATTTATCTCAATCTCAAAGTCTCAATCACTCAAGTAGTGCTGGTCTTATTAGTCTATATCTTGATTTTAAATACAATGAAAAATTTTTGATTGCATTGATTTTGATTGAGGAAAGATGAGATCTTTGATTATATATCATACGGACAAAATTTCAAAATTAATGTGGAAGTGTCAAATTGTCTGTGCCTTGATATAGAAAATTGCATGAGCATTATGGTTGGCCCAAGATGTCAGATTACTTGCAAGCATTTTAGTAATATGATCATGCATTTGGTTTGATAGAAATACCAAAGCCAAACAAATTGGTATATGTAAATTCTTGGGGTCAAGCACCTTTAACTTCAAAAGATCTATGTTCTTAAATTTTGAGGACAAATTTTTTTGAGGGGAGAATGTGAGAACCGATCTTTTTAGATCTGATTCAATGTGACGTCGGCAACATCTATTGACTTCACCGGAGTTGTTCAAAAAAAAAAAAGAGAGAAAAAAAAATAAAAGAAAAGAAAAAGAGAGAAGAAAAGAAAAAGAGAGAGAAAAAGGGGGGGGGGGCAAAGGGAAAGCCAAATTTTCGAAACCATCCCATTGATAGAACCCCAATCGATCTACGTCAGTTCGAGAAATTTAGATTCATCTTGTGATCTGATCCAAATCGTGATCTAGACTGAGCATCTCTCTTCTTTCTAGGTTTGGTCTCGAATTTTGATCAAGATCGAGAGAAGTACAGATCTGAGGATCAGGTCACATGCTGAAAATCATAACTTTTGGATTCGACTGATTGTAAGTTTTTTCTTATCTCTAAGTTTATTTTCTTACATATTTACATATTTAAAAATTAGATTTTTGTATATAAAATATTTAAAAATTATTAAAGTTTGAAATTATGTATTTATTTATGAAAAATAATTTAAAATATTGGATCAAGTATGGCATCATCTCTGCATGATTTCGAACTTGAAAGGAGATGATTTCTTAGTTTTAATAATTGCATGATCTTTTTTAATAATTAAAGTTTTAATACATATTTTTTCTTGTACAATTCTTGAATAAAATTATTCTCCTATTTTTGAAAATGAGATGCGAAAAGCTTGGTTTGACACTATTATGAAAAATTGAAATGAAGATATATAAGAAATTGATTACTATGAAAATTATAAGAAAAACTCTCTAGTCGACTATGATTCAGATCTAGCCAACGGGTTTGATCATTGGCCATATGTCAAAAATATATTTCTTTCGAGCCTAGCTAGTTAGGACTGATCATTGGCAGAGCTAGTTCTTTCAGGCCTAGCTAGTTGGGGCTAATCACTGGCACACACTAATGCATCGTGTGTATATTTCAAAACTAGTCTCTTTGCTTTATTGTTGGGAATTGTGTCCTAAAGCAAATCATTTGATGATTATGCTAATTATAAATATATATGAATTGATATATAATAAAAGTTATTTAGCCTTTTGCATAACTCCTATATTGTGATGAAGCCCTTAGAATTATTTTGATCGATAAAGAAAAATTTATCGTATACTCTTTAAACTGGTTCGCGACCAAACGATACGCTATTACTAGGACGATAGCGATATCAAGTGTAGGTCATTTTGTGCCATATGCATTGGTTGTCCTCGTAACAAATAGTATAGCGACACTGATATGATATGCAGGTGAGATATAAGAGTACATCGTCATTGAACGTGACCAACTGCAGAGCACTCTGTTGTTAAGAGTAGCTCATGAAGGGTATGGGTATAAGTGTCCCTCCAACTTGAGATCACTATGGTGACTTGCAAGCAACTCACTGTACTTTGATATCAGTCTACCTATTTCTAATTCAGTGATGAAAATTTCTAGGTGCAGTCAAGTACTTATCAAGTCGGTGCATGAGTCAAGATGGGATTGACCCTTCTGAATAAGTAGGAGTTCATGTATCAATGTATTTCAATTTAGCAAAACCTGAATCCGAATAATCCATGTGATAGATTTGAAAGATTGAAATACAATGTAGATGACTATTACAGGGTTGACAGTTAAACCTTAGGTCTCCTTGAGCATTAGGGTCAAAGAGATAAATTATACGGTAATCATATGTCAGTAGGTTCTTGAATGTTGCTTCGCCATCATTTGATCTATCCGGATGTCGGGTCCCATTGCTAGATAGTTATATTGATTGATTCAAAAATTTATTTCTATGCTACTGGTTTAGGTTCGAACCTATGGGGTCACATTCAAAAAAAAATTTTGACTAATCATATGGCTGATCAATGATTGAGAATCGTTCTAGGGTTTAATCGTCAATTCGATTGATGATTAACCTTATGCAAAAGTTGCAATGAATTTATTCACCAAGTGTTAGTAAATTAATAAAAAATTAATTAGCTTAATTTGATTGCTAATTAGCTCAATTAGATTGAGCAAAGAGGATTAGATAAAATCTAACTGAATTTGATTCAATTAGATTTGACCTGATTAAGTTATGAGATGACTTAATCGCTAAGGGAGAATTATCTCTGATTTGATCAAAATTTTGATTCAATCAATTCCTAATTGGATTAAAATTTGATAAAAAATTTATGAACCTAATTAGATTAGATTTCATCTATTTATTTGGGCTTAACCAAATATGATTTGGTTTGGAGTCAAATAAGGAAATCAAGAGTCCATAAAAGATTGGACTCTTCTTCCCTTGCGCCACCCTATTCTTGATGCCATTTTTTCTCCATGCTAAAAGGATTTTGCATGAGGTTTCTTTGCATAATAATATATGATGCTGCTTCTTTTTCAATGCCAAATATGGTTGGGTTTTGATAAAAGGAAAGTTTAAAATTTGATTTCAAAAATATTCCCCATCAAGAGGAGTTTGTTTTCATCCAAACTACTCCACACGCCATACCTTGTTTTCTCTTATTTTGGGTGACATTTTGAGAGGGTTTTCAACATAAGAAATTAGATGAAGATCTGATTTACCGTAAAAAATATTTGGTTGGGGCCTCCAACATTTTTTTGGGGCGTGGGTTTTATGAGAAGGTGGTGACAACTTGGTAGAGTCCAACATCTCTAGGACTCTTCAAACCCTTACTCCTTACACACTAAAATAAAAAGGGTTTATTTCTTTTATGTGTGTAAGAGTGAGATGAAAAAGAGGTCTTCACAGTGAAGTGCCTTGGGTGTGGTTTCATGACGTGAAAAATAGAGAAGAGTCCTCTGATCTTTGGGTGAGCACAAAACCTAGATTTCTAGAATCTATTCCAAAGTGTTTGGGAAGAGAGAAAGAAAAGAGAAGAGCACCTCCTCTCCATAACTCTTTCTCATCCTCATCTCCTCCAGTTGTCCTTCTTCAACCTTTGAAAAGGTTCGAGAGATTTGAAGAAAGGATCCAGATTAGCCAACAAGATGATCTTCGTGTGAGCTTGCACTTTCGAGAAGATCGATTAGATTGAAACTTCGAATGGACTTTTTGTAGAGATCGGATATATATCTGGCTACGAGCTGTAGGAACCAGATCTAGAGTTTCAGGGTTAGATCTTTAAACTTTTTCAAGATCAGGCAGCAGAAAATTAAAATAAATCAAAATTTATTTTCTAAAATTAGAGAATTCCTAGGTCTAAGATCTTATTACATGATTATTACATAGCATTAAATCAAAAATTAAAATATATAGAGTATGAACTATATGTTGATCATATCAACATGTTTCTATACTACATCTAATGTATGTATTAAACAATAAATCAGATCTATTACCTTACAAGTTAGACGTTCTAACCTTGCTGATCCGGGTTTGAGGATGATGTTGCAAACCGCACATGCATCCGATCTCTAGGAGTCATCCACACGAGCCCACGAATCTCGACCAGAAGTCCTGCTTTAGGAAATCAGCACAGTATGCTAGTACTGCGCTGATCCTTCTTCGATGGTTGATCAGATGCCTCCTTCTTCTTGATTTGGACTCTTCCAAAAATGAGAAATAGGAGGAGAAGTTTTAGATCTGAGACACTCTCAGAAAAACTCAAGATGGAGGAAGGAAAGAGATGAAACTAACAACCCTAGAAGAAGACCCTCTTCTTCTTCTCTTTTCTCTCTCCTAGACACCCTATCTTGTGTCTATTATATCTCCACGAACCAGAGGTCTTTCTCTCTAATTTTTGGATGCCCCAAAGGTCTCTCAAATCTCTATAATCTGCAAAAATTTTATGAAGAAACTCATTTTATAGAAAGAGATATGATAGAGTCCTTGTCTAGGTCAAATACCTAGTCAAGGCATATCCAAACATGGCAAGATAAGGGGCGCCCAACTCTTGAGTGCCTCCGCCTTATTTTCGTGCATAGACCACCAGTAAAGGATGCACAATGTGTGCCCTAAAATCCATGAAAATATCAAAAAAAAAATAAGGGTAAATTTGATGCAAAAAGAAAAGAGTTTTGGATTTCTAAAACTCTATCTCATAGAATTTGAAATCCAAACTTATTCCTACTTTGATTTGATCCACAAGCACTTTCCATGTATGAAAGAAGAGAGGAAACATTTTGGATGTAGGAAAGACCTGGGAGAGGGCTTTTGTTGCACAAAATAAGAGGAGATTGGCATGGAATAAGAGAGAGGGCATGGGGGGGCTTATGTGGCGCAAGGTGGAATCCTAGTCTTACTAGGATTCTATCTTATGACTTGTTTTAATTTAGTTTCTCAAACTAAATCAAATAAAATTAGATCAATCCAATTAAAATAGGTCTTAACTCAATTAAGAACTTAATTTAATCAGATTAAATTAGATTTAAATCTGATTTAATTTTCTAATCAAATTAGAAATTAGGTTGACTCAAGTCCTAATTGAACTAGGACTAGTTTTTTCCTTGCACTTGGCTTATCCAATAAACCAATTGAACTTGATCCAATCAAGCCCAAACTAAATCTAATTAAATTATATTTAATTAAACTTAATCTTAGCCCATTGACTTAATCAAATTAAGCCAATTAGTAATCAAATTGCTAATCGATCCTCCTGCAACACTTGCACTAGGTTAAATGTCAATCGTATTGATCATTTAACCCTAGAACGATTCTTAATCGTTGATCAACCATCAGATCGGATCATGAACTCTAATATATGTGACCTCATAGGTCCGAACCTAAGTTAGTAGCATAAAAATAAATTTTTGTACCAATCGAAGTGACCATCTAGCAATGGTACCCGACGACTGGATAGGTCGAATGTGTAGAACAACATCCTTAGAACCCATGCGGATATAGTTTCTATATAATTCATCCTCTTGACCAAAATGATCATAGGATACCTCAGAGTTCAACTGTCAACTCTGATCAAGTTGTCCACATTATATTTTAAAATATTAAATCCATCTGATGGATTATTCTGGCCAAGATTTTGCTAAATTGAAATATAGTGACTCATTCTTCTCGAACTCTTAGAGTGGTCAATCCCATCTCGATCACACTTTGACTTTGCAAGTACTTGACTATGCCTAGAAGCCTTCCATCACTGAATTAAAAATTCAGTTAGTTTAGTACCAAAGCACAGTGAGTTGCTTGCAAGTCACTGAGGTGATCTCAGGTCTAAGGGATACTTATACCTATATCCCATCAGAGACATTCTTGACAGCAGAATGCTCTGAAGTTGGTCACGTTCAATCATGATGTACCTTTACATCTCACCTGTATGTTATACCAGTATCTCCACACTCCTTGGTTAAGAGGACAACCAACCTATATGGCCTACAGCGACCTATGCTCGATAGAAGCTGTCATCCTTATTAACAGTCTATCATTTGGTCTTGAACAGTTTTGAGGACTAATCGATAAATTCTCTCTTTATCGAATCTAAATAGTCCTAAGGACTTCATCATAACGATGGAGTTCATTAGAAGATGAAAGCTTATGATGAAAATACTAAATATATTTTATTTATTAACAAATCAATTATCATATAAGATTGCTCAACCGTTAACAGGCTGATGATTGATTTTTGGGACACATTTTCCAACAACTCCCACTTGTCCTAAAGCCACTCGGCACAGTATCTAATACCCATCTTCGACTTGTGGTTGTCGAACTCCTTTATCGTCAGGGCTTTAGTGAAGGGGTCGGTCAGGTTCTCCTTTCCATCGATCTTTTGAAGGTCGACATCACCTCGATCCATGATCTCTCGGATCAAGTGGAAGCGGCGCAAAATGTGCTTCATCCGCTGGTGTGCTTTGGGTTCCTTCGCCTGACCTATGGCACCAGTACCATCGTAATAGAGCAGGATCGAACCATCGAGGGAGGGTGCTACTCTGAGCTCGGTGATGAATTTTTTCAACCACACAGCTTCCTTCGCGGCATCCGATGCTGCGATGTACTCCGCTTCACAAACAGAGTCTGCCATAATATGCTGCTTGAAACTCTTCCAGCAGATAGCTCCACCATTCAGAGTAAAGATATAACCCGATACGCTTCTGCTGTCATCATGGTCAGATTGAAAGCTGGAGTCTGTGAACCCCACAAGTTTCAGATCTGACTCGTATAAACCAACCATTAGTCCTTAGTATTTCTTAAATACTTAAGGATGGCTTTAACCACTTTCCAGTGGTTTTCTCCAGGATCAGATTGGTATCTACTCACTAGTCCTAGTGAGTATGCCACATCTGGTCTTGTACATGTCATGACGTACATGATAGATCCTACGGTCGAAGCATATGGGACTCTACTCATATGTTCTCTCTCTTCAGGAGTTGTCGGACAATCCTTCTTAGAGAGAGAAATTCTATGGCCTATCGGTAGATAGCCCTTCTTAGAATTCTCCATGCTGAACCTCTTTGGCACAGTGTCTATGTACGTGGATTGGGATAACCCAAGCATCTTTTTAGATCTATCCCTATAATTCTTCATCTCTAGGATGTAGGATGCTTCACCCAAGTCCTTCATGGAGAACTGCGATGACAACCAAACTTTTATTCCCTGTAGTGTGGGGATGTCATTTCCGATTAAGAGAATGTCATCCACGTACAAGACAAGGAATACCACAACTGGACCATTTGCCCATTTATAGATGCAAGGCTCTTCTCCATTCTTAACGAAGCCATACGTTTTGATCACCTTATCAAAATGTATGTTCCAACTCCGAGAAGCTTGCTTCAATCCATAAATGGATCTCTGAAGCTTGCACACCTTGGACTCATTTATGGATGTAAACCCCTCAGGTTGTGTCATATACACCTCTTCGGTCAGCTCTCCATTCAGAAAAGCTGTCTTTACATCTATTTGCCAGATCTCATAATCCAGATGGGTAGCTATTGCAAGCATTATCCGAATAGATTTGAGCATTGCCACAGAAAAAAATATCTCGTCATAGTCAATACCATAACGTTGACGATACCCCTTGGCAATCAAATGGGCTTTATAGGTCTCCACCTTTCCGTCTGCATTCTTTTTCCTTTTGAACACCCATTTACACCCAATGAATTTAACCCCTTCAGATGGGTCAACCAATGTCCATACATCGTTGACCTTCATGGACTTCATTTCAGATTTTATGACTTCAAGCTATTTTTTGAAATCAGATCTCTACATTGCATCCATATAGGTGATCGGATCCTCATCATTCTCATCGAGTTCGATGGGATCACCATCCCGGACCAAAAAAATACAGTATATGTTCGACTGATGCGGTACTCTACCAGATCGCCTTAATGGTGCAGGTACATTGGGCTCTGGAACTAATCTAATCAAATCTGACTCAGGTTCAGCTATTGGTGTCGGTCCTTCTACCTGTTGAACTTCATCAAGTTCAACCTTAGAGGCAACAGTTCCTTCATCAAGAAACTTCTTTTCTAAAAAGATTGCCTTAAGGCTGACGAACATCTTTTGTTCATCAGCATGGTAGAAAAAATATTCTTTGGTCTCTTTGGGGTACCCTATGAATGTGCATTTGTCAGACCTAGATCCAAATTTGTCTGTGACTAATTGTTTGACATAGGCCAGGCACCCCCAGACCCTAAGATGTGAAAGTGCTGGTTTACGTCCTGTCCATATCTCATATGGAGTCTTAATTATAGACTTACTTGGAACCCTATTTAATAGATAATAGGCCGATTCGAGTGCATATCTTCAAAAAGATATCGGCAAGCTGGCAAAATCCATCATGGATCGGACCATGTCTAACAGAGTCCGATTTCTCCTTTCAGACACACCATTATGCTGTGGTGTTCCTGGAGGAGTCCATTGGGAGAGAATCCCATTCTCTCCTAGATATGTGAGAAACTCACTAGAAAGATATTCCCCTCCTCGGTCAGATCGAAGAGTTTTAATACTCTTTCCAGTTTATTTTTCTACTTTACTTTGGAATCGTTTGAACATTTCAAATGAATCCGACTTATGTTTCATCAGATAGACATATCCATATCTAGATAGATCATCCATGAAAGTTATGAAGTAGAAATATCTACCTCTAGCATTTGTGCTCATGGGCCCGCATATGTCAGTATGTACTAGGCCCAAGAGCTCAGTAGCTCTCTCACCTTTTCCAGTAAAGGATGACTTGGTTATTTTACCAGGAAGACAGGACTCACAGGTTGGAAGTGATTCACAATCACTGACTTCGAGGATTTCCTCTTGAGTCAACCTGTTTATTCTGTTCTTGTCTATATGACCTAGCCTAAAGTGCCATAGTAGATATCTGATACACTATCTAATCTAGGGTGCTTGCCAGTAGAATAGACTCTTATCGGGCTGGATCTTTCTGGTCTGGCCCTGCACTGATGTCCCAGCCTGAACTTACACCTTTTTCACTTTCTTCTTCTTGTTCTTCTTCTCTTTCTTAAAGGATCGAGAACCAGAAGACGAACCTCCCACTAAGTTCACTGACTCCTTGTGGAGTTGGTGATCCTTCTCAAAGTTTTGAAGCAACCCCAGTAACTCGTGGTAGTTCACTTCAGGCTTTGTCATTCTATAATGAGTGAAAAATGGGAGATAAGACTTGGGCAGTGAGTTTAGTATTGCATCATTCTCAAGCTGCTCATGCAAGGAAAAGTCAAGTTTGCTCAATCGTTCCATCAGCTCGATCATGTACAATACATGATCAGTGACAGAGGCACCATCCCATATTTTGGCATTGAAGATGGCACAACTAGTCTTGTGCCTCTCCACGTCATCGGATGTGCCAAAGGCATCCTCCAATAGTTGAAGCATATCCTTTGGCTGAGCCGTCTCGAATCTGTGACTGAACTCATCGCTCATGGCAGCCAGCATGATACAGCGCACCATGGTCCGATCATTGAGCCACTTTCGGTAAGTGTCTCTGACTGTTCCACGTGCATTGGCAGCTGGCTCCTTAGGTGCAGGATCCATTATCACATATAGGATTCGTTCATGCTCCAGGACTATCTTTAACTTTCGGTACTAGCTATCGAAGTTGGATCCCACCAACTTATCATTGTCCAACAATGATCGGAGCGATAAGAAAGTGGCCATATTTGCACAAAGAAAAATTATAACCTAATTAGTAATTGATTCATTAAACTTAAAGATTTAAACTTTAATCAAAAGGTTTTTCTCACTATTTTATTCGAATTGGTAGCCTCCACCTCCAATTCGAAGAATTATCCTAATTCCTTAGTGGGTACTAGAATCCACTTAGACTGCACATAAGCCCAACTTTGGTTGGCCAACCCATGTACATCTAAGGGTAGGTTCATAACTAATTGTTTCTCTAAATAATTTTTAGTAATTTTAATTTTGCCCCAGAAATCTAATCAGTAGGCTTTGGCCTCCACTGTAAGGATCCGGTTAGGTCCAACCATTAACATGACTATATTTTGTGCATCTAACCAACAAATGATTAAGCCCAACTTTGGTTGGCCAACCTAACCACCATTAGAGAGATACTTTCAAATCATCATATGATGAGTGATAATTTTATTAGTCAACAAGCACTAGGCCTTTGGGTCTGCAATGATTATTGAGTTAATGGACCCATTATCAAACACCTTAATGGGAGGCTATGACTTAGTTATCTCCATAACTTTATCATTTCAAGGACTAATAATTTTAGAAGATTTAATTGATTTAGAAGAGAAGGTCAGAAGAACCAGCTTATTATGATCCTTCCACTGGCTTCACCAAGTCAGCTTAAGGGAGACCATTAAAATGGGCTAGTCTAGGAGCACCTAAATCCGATCAAAATATAATTTCATCAAGAGGCCAAATAAGTTCGATCGATGGGAGGGTCGGCCAAAGCTTGCCTTAGACACCATCAGAAATGGCCAGGTAAGCGGGCTCCCAATTAAAAACCATCGGTCTGGTTTACCTTAGACACCAACTGATTTAATTAGTTTCGATTAGATCAACCTAACAGTTCGTACTAGATTGCTTAGTCAAGAATCAAGTCCATTTGGTTCTCGTTAAAGACATAGACTTCACCAACTACAACTATTGTAATTGATCTAGAGAATCCTTGACCTAATCTAAGACAACAATTGATTAGATTTAGTCAATTCTCTAATTAAGTCCATCTTTAATCTAACCATAGGTCTAACCCAATTAATAGATCTAATTTCCACTAACCCATTAACCCAATGTGTTATGGTTTGTGTATTAGGTTTTTCAATGCACAATCCTAGAACCTAATCAAACAACTTCTTAATTCTCAATTAAGTTTTGGGCTGAGGGTTGGGTTCGACTTTTCGAAAATAATTTTCATATTTATAAAATAATTTTACAATATGGTTCTACCAACCTATTGCATGTTTGATTCATAATCAAGATGCAAGTGAAATAAACATGAAACTACTTTAGATCTAATCTAAACAGGTTCATGTAATTGAAATAATTTCAACTTTAAATAATTTCTTTGCACAAAAATTATTAACAAAGAGATTTTATTTTAGATTTAAATATCTTTTAAATCTAATAAATTATAAATTTAATCTAGATCATATCTAACAAATTTATGATTAAAGATAGATCTACACGAACTAGGACAATCTTTGCACTGTAAGGGGTAAATCATACAGCAGGACAACCTTGCAGTTCGTGATTGATCTAAAATTTTAATTTTAAATTTAATAATTAGATTATAAATTAGATATAATCTAAGAAATAATCTAAGCATGTATAAATAATCGTAATAAATAACCTAGGCTTTGATACCAATTGTAGGAACCAGATCTAGAGTTTCAGGATCAGATCTTGAAACTTTTTTAAGATCAGACAGCGGAAGACTAAAATAAATTAAAATTTATTTTTTAAAATTAAAGAATCTCTAGATTTAAGATCTTATTATATAATTATTATATAGAATTAAATCAAAAATTAAAATATATAGAGCATGAACTACATGTTGATCATATCAACATGTTTCTATACTACATCTAATGTATGTATTAAATAATAGATCAGATCTATTACCTTGCAAGTTAGATGTTCTAACCTTGCTGATCCAGGCTTGAGGATGATGTTTCAAACTGCACATACGTCTGATCTTTAGGAGTCATCCACACGAGCCCACGAATCTCGATCAGAAGTCCTGCTTCAGAAAATTAGCACAGTATGCTAGTACTGTGCTGATCCTTCTTCGATGGTTGATCAAGTACCTCCTTCTTCTTGATTTGAACTCTTTCAAAGATGAGAAGTAGGAGGAGGAGTTTTAGATCTGAGATGCTCTCAGAAAAACTCAAGATGGAGGAAGGGAAGAGATGAAACTAACAACCCTAGAAGAAGACCCTCTTCTTCTTCTCTTTTCTCTCTCCTAGATACCCTATCTTGTGTCTATTATATCTCCATGATCTAAAGATCTTTCTCTTTGAGTTTTAGATGTCCCAAAGGTCTCTCAAGTCTCTATAATCTGCAAAAATTTTATGAAGAAACTTATTTTATAGAGAGAGATATGATAGAGTCCTTGTCTAGGTCAAATATCTAGTCAAGGCTTATCCAAACATGGCAAGATAAGGGGTGCCCAACTCTTGGGTGCCTCCTCCTTATTTTCATACATGGACTACCAGCAAAGGGTGCATAATATGTTCCCTAAAATCCATGAAAATTTCAAAAAAAATCTGGATAAATTCAGTGCAAAAAGGAAAGAGTTTTGGATTTCTAAAACTCTATCTCATAGAATTTGAAATCCAAACTTATTCCTACTTTGATTTGATCCACAAGCACTTTCCATGTATGAACGAAGAAAGGAAACCTTTTGGACATAGAAAAGACCTAGGAGAGGGCTTTTGTCACACAAAATAAGAGGGTATTGGCGTGGAATAAGAGAGAGGGCGTGGGGGGGGCTTATGTGGTGCTAGGTGGAATCCTAGTCTTACTAGGATTCTATCTTATGACTTGTTTTAATTTGATTTCTCAAACCAAATCAAATCAAAATTAGATCAACCCAATTAAAATAGATCTTAACCCAATTAAAAACCTAATTTAATCAAATTAAATTAGATTTAAATCTGATTTAAGTTTCTAATCAAATTAGAAATTAGGTTGACCCAAGTCTTAATTGAACTAGGACTAGTTTTTTTCTTGCACTTGGCTTATCCAATAAACCAATTGGACTTGATCCAATCAAGTCCAAACTAAATTTAATTAAATCATATTCAATTAGACTTAATCTCAGCCCATTGGCTTAATCAAATTAAGTCAATTAGCAATCAAATTGCTAATCGATCCTCCTGCAACACTTGCAGTAGGTTAAATGTCAATCGTATTGATCATTTAATCTAGAATGATTCTTAATCGTTGATCAACCATCCGATCGGATCATGAACTCTAATGTGTGTGATCTCATAGGTCCGAACCTAAGTCAGTAGCATAGAAATAAATTTTTATACCAATCAAAGTGATCATCTAGCAATGGTACCCGACGACCAGATAGGTCGAATGTGTAGAACAACATCCTTAGAACCCATGCGGATATAGTTTTCATATAATTCATCCCCTTGACCAAAATGATCATAGGACACCTCAGAGTTCAACTGTCAACTCTGATCAGGTTATTCACATTGTATTTTAAAATATCAAATCCATTTGATGGATTACCTTGATCAAGATTTTGCTAAATTGAAATACAGTGACTCATTCTTCTCCAACTCTTGGAGTAGTCAATCCCATCTCGATCACACTCTGACTTCGCAAGTACTTGACTATGCCCAGAAGCCTTCCATCATTGAATTAGAAATTTAGTTAGTCCAATACCAAAGCACAGTGAGTTGCTTGCAAGTCACTGAGGTGATCTCAGGTCTAAGGGACACTTATACCTATATCCCATCAGAGATATTCTCGACAGTAGAATGCTCTGGAGTTGGTCACGTTCAATGATGATGTACCGTTACATCTCACCTGTATGCCATACCAGTGTCTCCATACTCCTTGGTTAAGAGGATAACCAACCCATATGGCCTACAACGACCTATGCTTAATAGAAGCTGTCATCCTTATTAACAGCCTATCATTTGATCTTGAATAGTTTTAAGGACTAATCAATAAATCCTCTCTTTATTGAATCTAAATAGTCCTAAGGACTTCATCATAACAACGGAGTTCATTAGAAGATGAAAGCTTATGATGAAAATGCCAAATATATTTTATTTATTAACAAATCAATTATCATACAAGATTGCTCAATCGTCAACAGCCTGACGATTAGTTTTTGGGACATATTTTCCAACACGAGCAACCAGTGAGAAACTTCTTTACCATATCTCTCAGCAACGACGATCATTGATCCATGCTCAGGTATCGAGTTTTGAACTCAGATTAGAAGTAGATTTGATCTACTGCTCACATATATGTATGTAGATTTTATCTTCTGAATTTTTTAGATTTTATATACCATATATTATGTCATAGATCCTAGAGTAGGTTGATTTATTGATCTGATCATATGCATGTGAGACTAATAAGATTAATCTAGTTATTTTTCGCTACGATTTATTTCAAAATTTTTGAAACACATGCATGAAATTGCCTACGTTATCTAACAGCAGTATCAGAGCCTAGATTTATTATGACATATTATATGTGCATATTAAATCTAAAATTTAATTTAATTTAGATCTGATGTATGATATCTTAGATCTGAATTTAATTAATGATTGATCACACAAACTACAATAAAATTATCCTGCTGTAGGGTTTACCCCTTACAGTGAAAAGGTTATCCTAATTTATACTGATCTTTGATAAAATCTGATTTTATATATTGCATGTGATGTTTATAATTCAATTTAGATATGATCTAAGATTTTGATCAGATTTGATGTAATTTAGATTAGATCTAAATTCAAGCATATATAATATGTGATTAGATTAGATGTCCGATTAGCAAGTACTTGGATTGAGTTGATCACTAGGCCGTTTGGTCATAGGAGTAAGAAAGATTTAAAGGTCCTCTCTTCCCATTCGATGGGGTGCTCTTATAGCATGTAGGGGTGCCATATGATTAAATTCCATGAAGAAAAATATGAAAGGAATAACTTACTTTTTTGTAAAATCTTAGATCTTGAAATCATAAGTTTGTTGTATGCGATACAAAGTTGTGTGAAAAGTAAAATATTTAATCTATATGATTAAAATTATTTAATCATAAAAAAATAAAATCTGAAATCATAAAAAGTTATTTATGATTGATTTTATTTTAAGATTATGCAAGATTTTTCAGATCTGAAATTCTTTGAAATGTACTCGCATAATTACTGAGTCGATCCAGTTTTGAACTGAATTGACCCAATCCCTTTGTGTAGCCAGCTCAGTGTTGATTGAGTCGACCCAATTTCAGAACAAAAAATCTTTACATAAAATTTATTATAAATTATTTACAAATTAAAAAATTGAAATTATTTCAAAACTTAACCTAAATCCATGTTGATGCTGAAACTTAATTCAGAATTAAGTGTAGAATTGATTAGATCTAGAATTATGATTTAAGATCTAATGATATTGCATAAAATATGGAGGCATGGGTTAGCTCAAATCAGGTCCTCTTAACTGTGTTAGACCTAAGGTTAGAATCAAAGAGTTAATAGATAATATAGAGAAATTGATTAAATCTAACTAAATATTGAATTAGATTAAATTAAAATTTTTCTAAAACCAATATAATAGTTATAGATGGTCAAGTTTATATCTTTGATTAGACCAAATGGATCTTGATTGTGGCTCAGTGGTTGAATCCGAATCATTATGCTGGTCAAGTCAAAACTAATTAACCAATTGATGTCTAAGGTAAGTTTGATATTTTGACCAGTGGTTTTTAATTGGGAGCGACTTATCTAGCTATTTTTATGGTGTCTAAGGCAAGCTTAGCATACCCTCCCACCGATCTCACTTACCTGGCCAATTTGATGGATTATATTTTTATTAGATCGCTAAATATTTTGAGTTAACCCATGCCATTAAGATTGATCAGTGTGACTGATTTAGGTGCCATTTCAACTAGCATAATCTTGATCTAATTCAATGACTTGATGAAGTCAGTGGGAGATTGTAGTTTACTGGTTGATCGCTTCTCTTCTCTTCTCTTAATTCATAAATTAAATCTTCTAAATTGTTAGATCCCTAAAATGAGATAGTTATGGTGATAACTAAATCATAGCCTCTCATTAAGTTGGATGATAATGGATCTATTAGTATAATGATCATTAGAGGCCCAAAGGCCTGATGCTCATCTGCTATTAAAATTATCATTTATAATATGATGACTCAGTCGAGTCTCTCTAGCAAGTAGTCAGGTTGGCCGACCAAAGTCAGATCTGATCATTTGTTTGTTAGATTTCTAAGTATGATCATATTAATGGTTGAACCTAATCAGAGCTTGTAGAGAAGCCCCAAGTCAACTAAAATGTTATCTGGGCAAAATAAATTACTAAAAATTATTTACTGAAATAATTGATTAAGAACTTACCCATAGATGTACATGGATGAGCCGGTCAAAGTCGGGCTCATGTACAACTGTGTGGACTCTAGTATCCACTAAGGAATTAGAGTAATTCTTCAGATTGGGGATAGAGGCTATCAATTCGACTAAAATAGTAGGAGAACCTTTAGACTAAAGTTCAAGTCTTTAGGCTTAATCAATTTATAAACATAGGGGTTTAGTGTTTTTCTTTCAGTTATGGCTAGATGTCCGTTACTCCGTTCACTGTTTGATAGTGACCTTTTTATAGGACCTAACTTCAATAGATGGTATCGAAAGTTACAAATAGTTTTAGAGCACGAATGGATCCTATATATGATTATAGATCCAGCATATGATGTTTCTGCATCCAACACACATGATGCAATCAAAAGTACCTATCAGAAGTGGCCAAATGATTGTATCATTGTATGGTGTTTTTGAGAGCAGTGAAGAATATGAATTTTGTCATAAAATCGATGACGCTTAGTGGGAGAAAATCCTTCAAATATTGAAGGAGTTCTTTTATACCTCTGAAGATGTGTCTTCAGTGGGGCAATAATCTTTTGAGAAAGAAAAGAAAAAAAAGGTACAAGAGAGTCATGCTTGGGTTGATGAGTCTGAACTGACAAAAGAGTCTAAGGTTAACCTAGTTTGGTAGAGTCTCATGATCTGAATAGGCTAAGAAAGAGAAATCAATAGAGGATTGCTGGATAAGGTACTTATATGATAACACCTTGTGGTTTTTCTATTTGTGACACTACTATCTGGGTATTGGATACCGAAAGTCCATTCAAATCTATAATTTATTGTGGGGACTTTAGATTAGTAGAAAGTTTGAAAACAGTAAGAAATTCCTAAATATTGAAGATGGAAGTTATGTTCCAATCCTGATTTTAAAAATCATCGAGTCTATTTTTAATTTTAACAATATCATTTTAGTGATTGTCACTATTATCTAATGATTTTTTGTGATATCATTATGAATGATGTCAAAATCATGGTGAACAACTAAGAAATGATATTTACACAATCTGTTAGTGTAATGTACATATCAATCAAATATCCTAAAGTAGATAATGTCATGCATGACTGCCTTTGACATTGAAGGCTCGATCATATAAACATGAACAAGATCAACAAGTGATAATTTTCGAAGTCAATGATTGTGAATCATTGTCAACCTGTCAATTCTATCTCCTTAATAAGATGATCAAGTCACTTTTTACTGGAAAAGATGAATGAGCCAATGATGTTCTGAGTCTGATACATACTGTGTATTGGATCTACGAATGTATTTATCATAAATTTAGATTATTTAAAATATTCAAATAATTTTTTAATAAGATAAAAAAATAAATTGAAAAGAGTATTGAAACTCTTTGGTCAGACCAAGAAGGAGAATGCCTTTCTGGTGCATTTTTGATATATCTAGAAGAGAATAGAATTCTCTCTTATTGGAATCGACTTTGTTAGATATAATTCAATCCATGATGGGGTTTACAAGTATGCCATTCTCTGTTTAGGGTTATGCTCTTGAGACTACTTGTTATGTTCTCAATTGGATTTCAAATTAATCAGTCTCAAAGATTTCATATGAGATATGGACTAGGCGTAAGCTGATACTCTATTACTTTAGGATTTGAGAGTGTTTGTTTTATGTCAAGCATTTGCAGATCGATTAGCCTGGATCCTGATGCTATATATATTATTTTATAAGATAATCTTAAAGAATCTAGGAGATATTACTTCTACCTTACTAAAGAACAAGAGTTGTTCGGCATTTTTTTTAAGAAAAGAAGTTGCTTGGTGAAGGAACTAATACCTTTAATATGAAACTTATGAAGTTTGACAGGTAGAAAAATTAGCACAATCTAGTAAACCTATAGAATCGGATTTGATTAGATCAAACCCAGAACCCATTGTAGAGGCACCATTAAGGAGGATCGATAGAGTACCGCATCCGTCGGATAGATACTTTGGTTTCTAGTTTTGAGGTGTGATCCTGTTGAACTCGATGAGAACAACAAGGATCTGATCATCTACATGGATGCCATATAGAGGTCTGACTCTGATTAGTGGTTTGGAGCCATAAAGTCTGAAATGGAGTCCATGATGGTCAATGGTGTATGGACACTCGTTGATCCACTCAAAAGGATAAAGCCCATAGGGTGTATGTGAATCTTCAATAGGATCAAGGGTGCAGACGAAAAGATGGAGACCTACAAAGCTCATCTAGATGACTAAGGATATTGTCAACATTATGGTATTGACCATAATGAGATATTTTCTCCTGTGGCAATCCTAAAATATTTTGGAGTTAGAACATGTATTTTGATAAATGATCAAAATGTATGGCTTCGTTGAGAACAAAGAAGAATCCTGTAAATACTAATGGGTTAATAATTCTATGAATGTATTTTTTATCTTGTATATGAATAAAATTCTTTTAATCGGTAATGACATTCCTTACATTACAGGGAATAAAAGTTTTGCTGTTAAAGAACTTAGAAAAATATCCCTCATTTTAGGGATGAAGATCTATAGAGATAGATCTAAAAGACTGCTTGGGTTATCCCAGTCCAATGTGTGTAGAGTGTTTATCAATAAAATTTGTTCTATCAAGTATACCATGTATGCGACAGGATATGGTATACTCACTAAGATAGTGAGTGGATACCTACAAGATTTAGATGAGAATTACTGGTAGGTCATCCATAAGTATTTGAGAAATATAAAGGATCGACGATTCGGTTATGGAGAATCTGACTTAAAACTTATGAAATTTGACTTCAATTTTTAGTTGGACATAATAATAGCAAGAATATATCAGAATACATCTTTATCCTAAATAATGGAGCAATATGCTGGAAAAGTTTTAAGCAGAACAATATAGCCAATTCAATTTGTAAGACAGAATGCATTGCAGCATCCGATGTTAGCAAAGAAGCTATGTGATTGTACAGGTTCACTGGCAAGCTAGGAGTGGCACCCTCTAATGATGATCCTGCTGTATTGTACAGCATCAAAGCAATAGCTCATTCCAAGAAGTCAAAGTCTCGTTAGCTTATCAAGTATTTTGCATTGCTACCATCTTATTCAAAAATTATGGATCGAGGTGACATCGAACTTTTGAAGATCGACGGAAAAAAAAATCTGACCAACTCATTTACTAAAGCCTAGATATTTAGGAGTTCTGAAATGATAAATCAAAGATGGGTATATAATACTATATTGATTGGCTTTAGTCCAAGTGGGAGTTATTGAAAATTATGTTCTAAAACTAATCGTTTGATGATTGTGCTAATTATAAATATATATAAATTAATAAATAATAAAAATTATTTTATTTTTTTTATCAAAAGATTACATCTTCTAATGAACTTCTGTATTGTGATGAAGTCCTTAAGATTACTTTGATCGATAAAAGAGGATTTATCGCGTAGTCCTTAAACTGATTCATAATCAAACGATACACTATTACTAGGACGATAGCGATATCAAGTGTAGGTCATTGTGTGTTATATGCATTAGTTTCCTCGTAACCAAATGGTATGGAAATACTAGTATGGTATGCAGGTGAGATGTAAGAATATATCATCACTGAATGTGATCAATTGCGAAGCACTCTGCTGTCAAGAGTAGCTCACAAAGGGTATGGGTATAAGTGTCCCTCCAACTTGAGATCACTATGGTGACTTGTAAGCAACTCACTGTACTTTAGTATCAGACTATTTGAATTTTTAATTTAGTGATGAAAGATTTTTGGATGCAGTCAAGTACTTATCAAATCAGTGCGTGAGTCAAGATGAGATTGACCCCTCCGAATAAGTAGGAGTTAATGTATCAATATATTTCAATTTAGCAAAACCTAGGCCCAGATAATCCATGTGATGGATTTAAAAGATTAAAATATAATGTGGATGACTATTACAGGGTTGACAGTTAAACCCTAGGTCTCCTTGCGCATTAGGGTCAAAGGGATGAATTATACGGTAACCATACGCCAGTAGGTTCTTGAATATTGCTTCATCATCATTTGACCTATCCAAACGTTGGGTCCCATTACTAGATGGTTACATCGATTGGTTCAAAAATTTATTCTTGTACTATCGACTTAGGTTTGAACCTATGGGATCATACTCAAAAAAAATTTCTGATTGATCATGTGGCTAATCAATGATTGAGAATTGTTTAAGGATTTAATCGTCAATTCGATTGATGATTAACCTTATGCAAAAGTTGTAATAAATTTATTCACTGAGTGTTAGTAAATTAATGAAAATTAATTAGCAATTAGATTACTGATTAGCTCAATTTGATTGAGCAAAGAGGATTAGATAAAATCTAATTGAATTTGATTCAATTAGGTTTGACCTGATTAAGTTATGAGATGACTTAATCATCAAGGGAGAATTGTCCCTGATTTGATCAAAATTTTGGTTCAATCAATTTTTAATTAGATTAAAATTTAATAAAAAAATTTATGAACCTAATTAGATTTTATTTCATCTATTTATTTGGACTTAATTAAATGTGATTTGGTTTGGAGTCAAATAAGGAAACCAAAAGTTCATAAAAGATTGGACTCTTCTTCCTTTGCGCCTCCCTATTCTTGACACCATTTTTTCTCTATGCTAAGATCTGATGTTGCTTCTTTCTCAATGCCAAATATGGTTGGATTTTGATAAAAAGAATGTTTGAAATTTAATTTCAAAAATATTCCTTATCAAGAGGAGTTTCTTTTCATCCAAACCACTCCACATGCCATACCTTGTTTTCTCTTATTCTGTGTGACATTTTGAGAGGGTTTTCAATGTGGGAAATTAGATGGAGGTCTGATTTACCATGGAAAATATTTGGTTGGGGCATCCAACATTTTTTTGGGGCAAGGGTTTTGTGAGAATGTGGTGATAATTTGATAGAGTCCAACATCTCTAGGACTCTTCGAACCCTTACTCCTTACATGCTAAAATAAAAAGGTTTATTTCTTTTGTGCATGTAAGAGTGAGATGAAAAAGAGGTCTTCATAGTGAAGTGCCTTAGGCATGGTTTCATGGCATGTAAAATAGAGGAGAGTCCTCTCCTCTTTGGGTGAGCACAAAACCTAGATTTCTAGGGTTTGTTCTTAAGTGTTTGGGAAGAGAGAAAAAGAAAAGAGAAAAGCATCTCCTCTCCATACCTCTTCCTCATCCTCATCTCCTCCAGATGTCCTTTTTTAATCTCTAAAAAGGTTTGAGAGATTTGAAGAAAAGATTCAGATCAGCTAACAAGATGATCTTCGTGTGAGCTAGCACTCCTGAGAAGACCGATCAAATCGAAGCTTCAAGTAGACTTTCCATAAAGGCCGGACATATGTGCGGCTATGAGCAACCAGTGAAGATATTCTTTACTATATCTCTCAGTAGTGACGATCGTCGATCTACGCTCAGGTATCAAGTTCTAAACTTAAATTAGAAGTAGATTTAATCTACTGCTCACATGTATGTATGCAGATTTTATCTTCTGAATTTTTTAGATTTTATATGCCACATATCATGTCATAGATCTTAGAGTAGGTTGATTTATTGATCTAATCATATGCATGTTAGATTAATAAGATTAATTTAGTTACTTTCCATTGTGATTTATTTTAAAAAATTTTTAAACACATGCATGAAATCACATACGTTTTCTAACACTTATCACAGGATTAATCATGATCGTATGAATCAGGGCTAGTTCCTTTTGGACCTAACCTATCGGGGTTGATCACTGGCACATGGTGATGCATCACATATTTATTATTCAGGAGCTAGTCTCTCTCGAACCTTATCATGGGATTGATCGTAGCCGTAGTTATCAAAAACTGAGAGAGAATTATTTTAGATATTTATTAATATGCATGGCATATTTTTTTAAAAAAATTATCTTGTTATATATTATTATTAAATTATTATATTTTGAAAAGTAATTATGCTTGATCCCTCAAAGATATTAATAACTTACTGAGCCCATAAAGCTCACCCCTTTTTTTTATTTTTTTTAGATCCAGAAGATTTTTTGGGGCTTGGGATCGAGCAAGTGAGGAGCATAGGATCTTAAAGAATATTGACATAGTTTGTTTTTGAATAAATATTGATCTTGATTATGATGAGATATTGGTGACATATTTTATTTGAATTAATAAAATTACAGATTTTCTTTTATTACCACTACCTGAGTATAATTTGAGATAATATTTTTGAATGTGAAGGCAGGCCTTGCATATCTTTAGGATCTTGCCTCAAGGAGTGTGCGGCCATCACGAATTCGATCTAGATGCTGGATTTAGGGCATGACACATTTGCTCACCTATGGCTTGGGCTCTGATAGTGAGCACCATTGGCATGAGAGGGTTGACCATAAGCTTTGACGATGGGTGCCGATGGCAAAATAAAGAAAAGGGACCAAAAAATCTAAAACGACATGAGAAAATAGGGCTTGGGTTTTTCAAAAAGTGATCGATAAGGATTACTAGATTCAATGTGGACCACTTTGGTCATTATGGATATTTAAGAGAATCAGTAGACTCAATGTAGATCATTTTAATTACTATAAATATTTAGAAGGATCATTAGACTCAATGTGGCCTACTAACTATTATGAATATTTAGGAGTATCACCAAACTCAATATAGACTTTTGAAATACTACGAGTATCTAGTAGGATCACTAGACTTGATGTAGATCACTTTGGCCACTATAGATATCCAAGAGGATCATCTAATTCAACATGGACTATTTTGATCACTATGAGTAGGCTAGACAGGATCTAGAAGTAAGATTTGCCATATCAAAAAGTCGAATCTTATGCCAAACTTTCCAAGATCATAACTTGATCATATGATGCTTTATTGAAATGATCATTTTTTTTAACATCGAGTAGCTTTTTGCGATCTACAACTTTGAGCCAACCTCCTAGGAGGTTTGATTGGATCAAAATTCCATTGTTTGGGCTCCAAAATGGGCTAGATTTTGATCTAGTATTATTTTCCAATCCATAAAGAATTAGATAGATCCATAGAAGATTGATGTAGAAGTCGAGATCTACCTCATATACAAGTTTAGTTTTTTCTTTACTTATTTCTATTAGCTATATTTATTTTTGGAAATCTAGTCCTATTCAAACTAGATGAGAGATTCAACTCAAATTATGTAAGGGAGGACCAACTAGTATTATAAATAAAGGTTGTCTACCTCATTTTATGAGGTATGGGTAATCAATGAAAGAAAAGAGACTTAAGCCTTACTTTCATAACTATTCTTTCTTATTCTAAATTTTTTTGAAACATATGAGTTGAGTGGGTTGTGAGAAATCTTTCTTCTCCTTGATCAGATTAAGTTGGTATTATAGTCTTGTTTCTATGCATCGTGGGAGCAAGTTGTATCAGAGCTAGCTTTCTTTACATCTATAGGAGCAAGTTGGTATCAAAGCATAAGATTTTATATCCTGATGGGATAGGGGGCATCCTGACTATCCCATCCCCTTTTTGTGAGAAAATGGGATTGAAACAAGGTCAGGACTTTGAGACCCATCCATGAAGGGAAAAAAAAAGAAAAAGGAAAGAAAGAACAAAAGATGGAAAAAGAGAAAAATGAAAGAAAAGAAGAAGAAGAAAAATGAAAGAAAGAAAGAAAAGGAGAAGAAAAGGAAAGGAAGGAAAGGAGGAAGAAAAGAAAGAGAACGAAGAAGAGAAAAGAAAAAAGAAAGAAATAGATGATGAAAAGAAAGGAAGGTAGAAGAAAAAAAAAGAAAAGAAGGAAAGAAAAAGAAAGAAAGAAAGAAGAAAAGAAGGAAAGAGAGATGGAGGATATCTATCGGGATCATGATTGGGATGGCTATTGGGATGGGATAGGATAGGATGGTGGGGCATCCCATTCCATGGGGACATTGGGACACCTTCATCTCATGGGATTTAAAATCTTATCAAAGCATGCTCTTACCTAATGGAATTCTAGTATGATTTGATTGAATCAAGTTGCACTATAAGAAAATAGACCATTAGAGATGGCCATTAGCGACGACAATATTGTCATTACTAATAACCATTTTTACCGACCACAAATGGTGATCAAAAGGTAAGCCGTCGTAAAAAAAAAAAATATTAGTGATGGGTTTTTTGATTTTTAGCGACTCTTATTGCCATCGCTAATAACTAATAAATTTTTTTATTTGATTGGTAAGCTTATTAGTGACGGACAGATGGTATTAGCGACAAAATAAAGCCGTCGCTAATACACTGATATTTTATTTTTTTTAAAAAGGGAATAGTATTAGCGGCAAGGGTATTAGGGATGGCTTTAGCCATACCCCTATACTTCTCCACCATCGATCCCGCCACCCCCCGATCCTTCAATTTTTGGCTTCTCCATAATTTTTAGCACCCTCGCCCTCATTTTCCCCCACCCTCCCTTCTCAGTTTTCTCCCACCCACCGACGACCGACCGACCCCCCTGACCCTCTCGACGACCGATCGACCCCCCGTCTCACCCTCTCCTGGTTCCCTAGCTCATGTGTTCCACCTTCCTAGCCAGCATCCCCCTTCGCTACCACCTTCCTCTTCGCCATCCTTGCCCTCATTTTCCCCCACCCAACTCCCCCATCGATGATCGACCGACCGACCCCCCCCCCCATCCTCTGGTTCTCCAATTATTCCCCCCCCCCGGCCCTTAATTTTCATCTCCCTCTCCCATTGCTCCCCCATCAGCTCCCTTGCTCCTTCACCCCTCTCTTTCCCCCACCTCTGGTCCCTCCACCGCCCCCCACTTTATCGCTGGTCCCTATTTTCTCCACCGCTCCATCGAATTCGACTCCTTAAGCCCTCGGTCACCTCCTTGAGCCCCTAGGCCTCCCTAAGCCCTTGGCCACCTCCCTGAGCCCCTAGCCTGCCTCCCCTCAACCACCTCCTTGAGCCCTTGGCTCACCTCCCGTCGTTCTTCCTCCTCCCTTCTTCCTCCTGCCTCTCCCTCTCCCCTTCTTCTCCTACCGCACAGTGTTGCCTCCGTGCCGCAGTGCCACCTTTTGGTTGGTCTGGTGAGTATTAACGACAGCGACAACAATGGCTCTATAGCAGTCATCAAATATTGTTGTTTCAAATTTTTTAATATTTTTAAATTAATATTTATTAGATTTAGTTAAATTAGATTTACTATTTAAATTTAATTAAATTAATTTTAAATTAATAATATTTAATTAATTTAAATTAATGATATTATTAATTTAAATAATATTATTCTTGAGAGGTGGAACCACTCTAAAAAGCTCTATGATGAGAGTAGCTTTATTGCCTTCGACGATAGGGGTTCGAGGTTGGGCCACCATCGGACCAACTCTGGCCCACTTATCTACTCTGGTGGTGGTCGGAGTAGCATGATGATTGGATTATGAGCCCTAGATGCAGCCCAAAATTTGAAAAAAATTTTGGGTCGGACTCAAGGAGGGGTGTGGCTTGGCTCAGTTTGGTCCGTTTCCAGCCCTATTTGCAATGCTGCTCGATACTAATCTCCAGATGGGATTTACCTGGATGCCATACTGGTGTGCTCGCATGGCTGAGTTATCTGGCACGCTCCAAATATGCATGCACGGGATGTGCATCCTGACCATCCCCATTTACAATAATGCTCTTTACTTAGAAACTCACTAATTTAAAAATTTTAAAAATATTGCATTGTATATAATCATAAATCATCTTTTGATTAATGTACATATTCTACAGTATTTGTAAATTTATATATTTTTATATGGATGAAAGAATTTTGTATATTGATCAATTGATTATTCAATTAGATAGTTTAGAAAATATAATTAATTCTATAGGTCATTATAGTAATCAAACGGTATGTTGCAGGTTCAAAAAAAATTTTGGATAGTATTTTTTTAGTTCTCCTCACACATCTTACATCATGTGAGAGAGAACTAAGGAGAGATACTGTCGAAATTTTTTCAGACTTCTATTACATATCATTTGATTACTATACTTGACTTATAGAATTAATAAAATTCTTGAATGGGATAGGACCTTCTATACCTATTAGTTAATGATAGGATACATTTATTATATAAACTATTTTAAGTGATAAAGTAATTGATAAGTATTTTGCTTTGTATTTGTATGTACAGAATTCTTAGATAGTGTGCCATGGATCATAGTTGGATGGATTGTCGAGTAGTCGACGGGGTGATACTGTTGGGAATAGTATCCCAAAGCCAATCGTCAGCCTGTTGATGGTTGTGCTCTTTCTTGTATTAGTATATGAATTATAAATAAATAAAAGTTATTTTGGTATTTTTTATCACAAATTGTTTCATCTTCTAATGAACTCCTGTGTTGTGGTGAAGTCCTTAGGACTATTTAGACTCGACAAAGGAGGATTTGTCGTTTAGTCCTTAAACTTGTTCGCGACCAAATGATACATTGTTACCAAGGATGACAACGTTTATCAAGCATAGGTCATTGTGTGCCATATGAGTTGGTTGTTCTCTTAATCAAGGAGTGTGGAGACACTGGTATGGCATATAGGTGAGATGTAAGGGTACATCTGCATTGAACGTGACCGACTCCGGAGCTTTTTTCTGCTGCCAAGATTTACTCTGATGGGATATGGGTATAAATATCCCTCCGACCTGAGACCGCCATGGTGACTTGCAAGCAACTCACTGCACTTAGACACTGGACTACCTGAATTTCTAATTCAGTGATGAAAGGCTGCTGGGTGTAGTCAAGTACTTAACTTGTCGGTGCGTGTGTCAAGATGGGATTGACCACTCCAGTTCAGGAGCTGTGTACAGTCGTGTTTCAATTTAGCAAAATCTTGGCCAAGGTAGTCTTAGTGAGGAGTCACAGGACTATTTGAGTTGAGCATGATTCGGATGATCTAATCAGGGTTGACAGTTTAACCCTGAGTCGTCCTATACACAGGAGTCAAAAGAGATGAATTATACAATAACCATATTTGCATAGGTTTTGAGTATTGCGATTACGACTATTCGACCTATCCAGATGTCGGGTACCATTGCTAGATGGTCACTTCGATTAGTACAGGAATTGGTTCCTGTGCTACCGGCTTAGGTTCGAACCTGCGGGGTCACACACATTAGAGGTTTCTATCTGATCTGATGGCTGGTGAAGAGTCCTACGTGTCTGAGACTTTGTGATCGAGAATCAGGATTCTTTGATCATGAGTTCCACACATTTTAGGTATCGGGGTCAAGAGTCCCACTGGTTTGGAACTCTTTGATCAAGGTTTCATATTGATGGACTTTGATGTTCGATTGCCCATCGAATTTGGACTCAGTATTTATGAGAGATTTAATTAGTAATTTGATCACTAATTAACTCAATTTGATTGAGTAATTATTTTTAGATCAAGTCCAATTGAATTGGATTCAGTTGGATTTGATCCAATTAGGTTAAGAGTTGACCTAATCGCCAAGGTGGTTTGGTCCCTGATCTAATCAGGGGTTGGGCTTAGTCAATTCCTGATTTGATTAAGATTTTATTGAGCCTAATTAAGCCTAATTATGTTGGGTTTAACTTAGTCTAATTATGCCTAACCTATTTTAAATAAGGTTGGTTCAATTAGGTTGAAACTACCTTTGACTTATCTCCCTGTGCCACCTCACCTACCTGCGCCTATTTGAATTCACGAGAAACAAGTTCTCGTGAATTTTCTCCCACGTAGAAGCCTTCCCACGCCCCACCTGTGTGTGCCATTTTGAGTGGATAAAGATGGTTGGTTGGCCATTCAAATTCAAATAAAGTTTGTATTTGAATGGGCAACTAATCTCATGCGCCACCTTATCCACTTGTGTGCCACTTACTCTCTTGATGGTTGGTTGGCCATTCAAATTCAAATGAAGTTTGAATTTGAATGGGCAACTAATCTCATGCGCCATCTTATCCACTTGTGCACCACTTACTCTACACGAGAAAAAGTTTCTCGTATAAATTCTCCACACACAAAGAACCCATGCCCCCTTCTTCTCATGCCAAGAGTGGATAAGGATTGGTTGGTTGGCATTTGAATTCAAATTTGATTTGAATTCAAGTGAGCAACCACCTAGCTTTATCCTCTCACGCGGTAAAAATGCTGTAAAGATGCGATCTTGCATCATTTTAAAAAGAAAGAGAAGGTGGGGCATGCGATATCTGATCTGAGAGAGAAAGGGTGGCATAAGAAAGGCCTTCTGCATGAGAAAACAAAAGAAAAGAAGAAAAAAGAAAAGAAACAGAAAGGGCGCAGGGTTTTTCTGAGAGTACCCTAGGGTTTTTGCCTAGGGTTCGAGAAGTGAGAAGGTGAGCTACGAGTGTCGTGAGCCCACCAAACTTTAGGAAGAGCTTCATCAACCTCTCAAGCACCTTTGCTAACGATTTGGAGCATTTGAGGAGTCAGCAGACACCGATCGAAGGAGTTCGATCAGCATCGACCGTCGAAAGAGTTCTGTAACGAACTAGCATTCGTGAGGAGCCGATCAGACCGGGAGCTTCATGTGGATGATCTGCAGAGGTTAGACATATTGTGTGGCTGTATTACGATGATCATACCTTTCTGACGGTGATCAGACTGCGGTGATCGACTACCTACATGAAGGTAATGTGTTCTGAACACATAACAGTAAAATATTTATTGTAAAATTTATAATTTTAAATTTAAATACATGCTATATATATCATATTTAGATCCTTGTATAGGGTTAATACATGTTAATTAATTAGATTAATTAATAATTTCCACTGTAAAATTATAATTTTGAAAAAGTTTTAAAATTATCATTTTATCCTTGCACTGAAATTCTCACAAATGGTATCAGAGCAGGTTCTAAAATATGATATACATTTGTATGCATAGATTAAGTAGTAATCTAAAAGTTTAAATTTGAAATTTGAATTTAAAATTTTAAATTCAAAATTTAAAATTTGAATTTTGAAATTTGAAATTTAAAATTCAAAATTCAAAAATTTGAAATTCAAAATTTAAAATTTGAATTTTAAAATTTAAAATTTGAAATTCAAAATTCAAAAATTTAAAATTCAAAAATTAAAAATTAAAAATTATTTGAAATTTTAAATTTAAAATTCAAAATTTAAAATTCAAAATTTGAAATTTAAAATTTAAAATTTAAAATTTAAAATTTAAAATTTGAAATTTGTTTGAAATTCAAAATTTAAAATTTAAAATTTAAAATTTAAAATTTTGAAATTGGTATGTTTAGATATACTTGATCCAAGTAGCAAGTAGTCTAATTGGGTTGGTTGCCATGGTCATCCGGTCATAGGAGAAAAGTAGGGTTTAAAGGTCCTCTCCTCCCATTCGATGGGGTTCTCCTATGGCGGTAGGGGTGTCGAGCGATTATATCCCATGCAGACGAAGCAGTGAAAGAATTTAATTGTAAAGATTTAATTATAAAATTTATCATGAATGTGTTAGATTAGATCTAAAGAAATATTCATGATTTATTTTGATTGAGTTATTTTCTATTATGTAATTAGCAATAGGATTGCTGTTTATGAAATATGCTGATCCGTTTGTGAAATGAGTCAACACATTTGGTGAACAGAAAATAAAACCTTTCAAATTTAAAAATTATTTTTTAAAATACCAAACCCTGATCGATCAGCCCAAATACTTAATTAAAAGAATTAAGTGTTCTCTAGTTGGTCTAGAATTGTGAATTAAGACCTAAGATAATTGTATAAACTTGTGGGTCAATGGGTTAGATGGATTAGGTCCATAATTGGGTTAGACCTAAGGTTAGCTTAAAGAAATATACTAAATTAGAGTAATTGATCAAATCTAATCAAAAGTTGAATTAGATTAGGTCAAGGATACTCTAGACTCAACTCCAATAGTTGTAGTTGAATGGGTCCATGTCTTTAACTAGACCAAGATGGACTTAATTCATGGCTATGCGGTGGAACCCTATTTACGAAGTTGATTAAATTAAAACTAATGAATCGGTTGGTGTCTAAGGTAAGTTCGGCAGTCTGACCAGTGGTTTTTAAATGGGAGCTACTCGTATTGATTCGATCTCTGACGAGTTAATGGCATATCCCTTTCACTGATCTCACTTATCTGGCCAACCTGGTGAGTTAGGTTTTGATTAGATCACTTGGTGATTAGGGCTCACCCATGTCATTAGGTAAATCAATGTGACTGATTTAGGTGCTCCTAATGCCGGCTTTAATTAAATCCTTTTTAATCTGACTTGATGAAGTCAGTGGGAGGATTAAAATTGGCTTGTTAATTTTTTCTCTTCTATTCTTTAATAAAATCTTTAAAAATTATTAGGTCCCTAAAAATGATTAAGTTATAGTGATAACTGAGTCATAGCCTCCCATTAAGTGAGTGATAATGAGTCCATTAGTTTAATAATCACTGGAGGCCCAAAGGCCTGGTGCTTATTGACTAATAGAATTATCATTCATAATATGATAATTTGGTTGAGTCTTTCTGATGGTGGTCAGGTTGGTCGGCCAAAGTCGGACCTAATCATTTATTGGTCAGATTCACCAAATCAAGTCATGTTAATGGTTGGACCTAACTAGATCTTTTCAGTGGAGGCCAAAGCCTACTGATTAGGTTCTGGGGCAAAAATAAATTACTAGAAGTTGTTTAGAGAAACAACTGGTTATGAACCTACCCATAGATGCATATGGGTTGACCAGCCAAAGTTGGGCTCGTGTATGGTCTATTTAGATTCTAGTACCCACTAAAGAATTAAAGTAATTCCTCGAATTGGAGGTTGAGGCTACCAATTTGTATAAATACTGGGAGAAACTTTAGACTAAAGTCCAAGTCTTTAGTATTAATAATTTATGTATTAATAGAGGTCTGGTTTTCTTTTATGCAGCTATGGCCACTACCCTGTAGCTCCGATCATTATTAGATAATGACAAGCTCATGGGACCTAATTTGATAGCTGGTATCAAAAATTGAAAATCATCCTTGAACATGAGTGGATCCTTTATGTAGTAACGGATCTGGCACCTGAGGAGCCAGCCCCGAATGCTAGAGGGGCGATCCGAGACACTTACCAGAAGTGGCTCAACGATCGCACCACCGTTCGGTGCATAATGCTGGCGGCAATGAATGATAAGTTCAACCACAGGTTTGAGAACGTCCAGCCACAGGAGATGCTTCAAATGTTGAACGACTCCTTTGGCATGTTCGACGACGTTGAAAGGCACAAAACTAGTTATGCCATTTTCAATGCTCGAATGAGGGATGGGGCCTCAGTCACTGATCATGTACTGTACATGATCGAAATGATTGAGCACCTAAGTAAACTGGGCTTTCCCTTGCACGAGCAGCTCGGTAAGGATGCGATCCTTAATTCATTGCCCAAGTCCTTCTTCCCCTTCCTTACTCATTTTCAGATGACAAAGCCTACAGTGAACTACCATGGCTTGTTGGGGTTGCTGCAGAACTTTGAGAAGGATCACCAGCTCCATAAGGAGTCGGTGAATGTTGTGGGAGGGTCTTCTTCTGGTCATCGACCCTTTAAGAAAGGGAAGAAGAACAAAAAGAAGAAGAATAAAAAGGTGCAGCCGCATGCTGGGACGTCTGCACAGGATCAGACCAAGAAGCGTAAGCCCGATCAGAGCCAGGCGGAGTGCTTCTTTTGCAAGAAGCAGGGGCACTAAAAGAAGAACTATCCTCTATACATTCCCTCCTTGGACCCGAACAGGCTGAAGAAGAAGCAAGGTAATTATATGATAACACCTTGCAACTTTTCCATTTGTGATACTACTGCCTAGGTATTAGATATCGGAAGCCCTTATCATATCTGTAATTCGATGCAGGGTCTGCAGGTCAGTAGGAGATTTGATGAAGGTAAGAGGTTCCTGAACGTTGGAGATGGAAGCAAAGTTCCAGTTCTAGCTTTAGGAATCATGAACCTTGTAATCAACTCTCGTAATGTAATTCTGAGTGAATGTCACTATTGTCCAAGTTTTTTATTAAATATTATTTCTGTAGGCCTTTTGGCCATGTACAATTATGAATTTTTAATAAAAAGAAATGTTTGCAATATCATTTTGAATAGTGTTACAATATTTGTTGGACAACTAAATAATAGAATTTACTTGCTATCATAGCCTGTTAATGTGGTTCAAACCTCCGGTAAACATCCTAGAATGAATAATATGTCAGAAGTCTACCTTTGACACTGTAGGCTAGGTCATATCAATAAGAACAGGATAAATAGGTTGGCTCAAGAAAGAATTTTTGAAGTTGGTGATTGTGAATCACTTCCAACCTGTGAGTTCTGTCTTCTTGGAAAGATGACCAAGTCACCTTTTACTGAAAAAGGTGAGCGAGCCAGTGAACTCTTGGGTTTGGTACATTCTGATGTGTGTGGACCCATGAGCTCAAGTGCAAGAGGTGGATATGTCTACTTCATAATCTTCACAGATGACCTATCGAGGTATGGATATATCTACTTAATGAAGCATAAGTCGGAGTCGTTTGAAATGTTCAAACTATTCTGAAATAAGATAGAAAAACTAACTGAGAAGTGTATTAAAACTCTTCGATCTGATCGAGGAGGTGAATACCTTTCTAATGAGTTTCTGACATATCTTGGGAAGAATGAGATTCTCTCTCAGTGGACTCCTCCTGGAACACCACAGCATAATGGTGTGTCTGAAAGGAGGAATAGGATCTTGTTGGACATGGTTCGATCAATGATGGGGTTTGCTGGTCTACCGATCTTTCTCTGAGGATATGCGCTCGAATCGGCTTGTTACCTTCTAAATAGGATTCCGAGTAAGCTGTAACCAAAATGCCATATGAGATATGGATAGGATGTTAGCCAGTACTCTCACACCTTAGGATTTGGGGGTGTCCGACTTATGTTAAACGTTTAATTACGGACAAGCTTGGACCTAGGTCTGACAAGTGTTATTTCATAGGGTACCCAAAAGAGACCCAAGGGTATTATTTCTACCTAGCTGATGAGCAAAAGGTGTTTGTCAGTCTTAAGGCAATCTTTTTAGAAAAAGAGTTTCTTGGTGAAGGGACTGTTGCCTCTAAGGTCGAACTTGAGAAAGTTTGACAGGTAGAAAAATCGACACAAGTAGCTGAACCTGAACCGGATTTGGTTAGATCAGATCCGGAGCCCATTGTTCCTGCATCCTTAAGGCTGTCTGATAGAGTACCACATCAATCGAACAGATACTATGGTTTCTTGATTCAGGACGGTGATCCTATCGAACTTGATAAAATGATGAGGATCCGATCACCTACATGGATGCAATGCAGAGACCTGACTCTGAGAAATGGCTAGAGGCCAAGAAATCCAAAATGGAGTCCATGAAGGTCAATAATGTGTGGACATTGGTTGACCCACCCAAAGGAGTAAAACCCATAGGGTGTAAGTGGGTCTTCAAAAAGAAGAGGGGTGCAGACGGAAAGGTGGAGACCTATAAAGCCCGTCTGGTTGTCAAGGGATATCGTCAATATTATGGTATAGACTATGACGAGATGTTTTCTCCTGTGGTAATACTCAAATCCATTCGGATTATGCTTGCAATAGCTACCCATCTGGACTATGAAATCTGGCACATGGATGTGAAGACAGCTTTTCTAAACGGAGAGCTGGACGAAGAGGTGTATATGATACAACCTGAAGGGTTCACATCCACAGATGAGTCTAAGGTGTGCAGGCTACAGAGGTCCATTTATGGACTTAAGCAGGCATCCTGGAGTTGGAACATACATTTTGATAGGACGATCAAGACGTATGGCTTCATCAAGAATGGAGAAGAGCCCTGCATTTATAAGTGGGCTAATGGTCCAGTTGTGGTATTTCTTGTATTGTATGTAGATGACATTCTCTTAATCGAGAATGATGTCCCTGCATTACAAAGAATAAAGATTTGGCTGTCATCATAGTTCTCCATGAAGGATCTAGGAGAAGCTTCCTACATCCTAGGGATGAGGATCTATAGGGATAGATCTAAAAGGTTGCTTGGCTTATCTCAGTCCACGTACATTGATACTATGCTGAAGAGGTTCAGCATGGAGAATTTCAAGAAAGGCTATCTACCGATAGGCCATGGAATTTCTCTCTCGGAGAGGGATTGTCTGACAACACCTCAAAAGAGAGAGCGTATGAGTAGAATTCTATATGCTTCAGCAGTGGGATCTATCATGTATGCCATGACATGTACACGACCAGATGTGGCATACTCGCTAGGGGTAGTGAGTAGATACCAATCTGATCCAGGGGAGAATCACTGGAAGGTTGTTAAAACCATTCTGAAGTATTTAAGAAATACTAAGGACCAGTGGCTTGTTTATGGTGAATAAGACTTGAGACTTATAGGGTTTACAGACTCTAGTTTTCAGTCTGATCATGATGACAGCAAGAGTGTGTCGGGATTTATTTTTATCCTTAATGGTGGGGCTGTCTGCTGGAAGAGTTTCAAGCAGCACACTATGGCTGATTCAGTTTGCGAGGCAGAGTATGTCGCTGCATCAGATGCTGCCAAAGAAGTGGTGTGGCTGAAGAAATTCATCACCGAGCTCGAAGTAGCACCCTCCCTTGTTGGTCCAGTTCTGCTCTACTGTGACAGCTCTGGAGTCATAGCTCAGGCGAAGGAACCGAAGGCACACCAACGGACGAAGCATATTCTGTACCGCTACCATCTCATTCGAGAAATCATGGATCGAGATGATGTCGACCTTCAGAAGATCGACGGGAAGGAGAACCTGGCCGACCCATTCACTAAAGCCATTGCGGTGAAGGAGTTCGACGAATTCAAGTCGAAGATGTGTATTAGATACTGCACCGATTGTCTTTAGGCCAAGTGGGATATTGTTGGGAGTAGTATCCCAAAGCCAATCGTCAGCCTGTTGATGGTTGTGCTTTTTTTTGTATTAGTCTATGAATTATAAATAAATAAAAGTTATTTTGGTATTTTTTATCACAAATTATTTCATCTTCTAATGAACTCTTGTGTTGTGGTGAAGTCCTTAGGACTATTTAGACTCGGCAAAGGAGGATTTGTCGTTTAGTCTTTAAACCTATTCGCGACCAAATGATACGTTGTTATCAAGGATGACAACGTTTATCAAGCATAGGTCATTGTGTGCCATATGGGTTAGTTGTCCTCTTAACCAAGGAGTATGGAGACACTGGTATGGCATACAGGTAGATGTATGGGTACATCTGCACTGAACGTGACCGACTCCGGAGCTTTTTTTTACTGTCAAGATTTGCTCCGATGGGATATGGGTATAAATATCCCTCTGACCTAAGACCGCCACGATGACTTGCAAGCAACTCACTGCACTTAGGCACTGGACTACCTAAATTTCTAATTCAGTGATGGAAGGCTGCTGGGTGTAGTCAAGTACTTGACTTGTCGGTGTGTGTGTCGAGATGGGATTGACCACTTCAATTTAGGAGCTGTGCACAGTTGTGTTTTAATTTAGCAAAATCTTGACCAGGGTAGTCCTAGTGAGGAGTCACAGGACTGTTTGAGTTGAGCACGATTCGGATGATCTAATTAGGATTGACAGTTTAATCCTGAGTCATCCTATACACAGGGGTCAAAAGGGATGAAGTATATAGTAACCATATTTGCATAGATTTTGAGTGTTGTGATTGTGACTATTCGACCTATCCGGATATCGGGTACCATTGCTAGATGGTCACTTCAATTAGTACAGGAATTGGTTCCTGTGCTATCGGCTTAGGTTCGAACCTATGGGGTCGCACACATTAGAGGTTCCTATCTGATCTAATGGTTGATGAAGAGTCCTACATGTCTGGAACTATATGATCGAGGATCAGGATTCTTTGATCACGAGTTCCACACATTTTGGATACTGGAGTCAAGAGTCCTATTGGTTTGGGACTCTTCGATCAAGGTTTCATATTAATGGACTTTGATGTCCGATTGCCCATCGAATTTGGACTCAGTATTTATGAGAGATTTAATTAGTGATTTGATTGCTAATTAACTCAATTTGATTGAGTAATTATTTTTAGATCAAGTCCAATTGAATTGGATTCAGTTGGGTTTGACCCGATTAGGTTAAGAGTTGACCTTAATCACCAAGGTGGTTTGGTCCCTGATCTGATCAGGGGTTGGGCTTAGTCAATTCTTGATTTGATTAGGATTTTATTGAGCCTAATTAAACCTAATTGTGTTAGATTTAACTTAGTCTAATTGTGCCTAACCTATTTTAAATAAGGTTGGTTCAATTAGGTTGAAACCACCTTTGACTTATCTCCCTGCGCCACCTCACCTACCTGCGCCTATTTGAATTCACGAGAAACAAGTTCTCGTGAATTTTCTCCCACGTAGAAACCTTCCCACGCCCCACCTGTGTGTGCCATTTTGAGTGGATAAAGATGGTTGGTTGGCCATTCAAATTCAAATGAAGTTTGAATTTGAATGGGCAACTAATCTCATGCACCACCTTATCCACTTGTGTGCCACTTACTCTACACAAGAAAAAGTTTCTCGTGTAAATTCTTCATGCACAAAGAACCCACGCCCCCTTCTTCTCATGCCAAGAGTGGATAAGGATTGGTTGGTTGGCATTTGAATTCAAGTGAGCAACCACCTAGCTTTATCCTCTCACGCGGTAAAAATGCTGTAAAGATGCGGTCTTGCACCATTTTAAAAGGAAAGAGAAGGTGGGGTGTGCGATATCTGATCTGAGAGAGAAAGGGTGGTGTGAGAAAGACCTTCTGCATGAGAAAAGAAAAGAAAAGAAGAGAAAAGAAAAGAAACAGAAAGGGCGCAGGGTTTTTCTGAGAGTACCCTAAGGTTTCTACCTAGAGTTTGGGAAGTGAAAAGGTGAGCTACGAGTGTCGTGAGTCCACCAAACTTCAGAGAGAGTTTCATCAACCTCTCAAGCACCTTTGCTGATGATCCAAAGCATCCGAGGAGTCAGCAGACACCGATCGAATGTGGCACTCTTAGTTTAAGAATGGACTCATTGTCCTTGTAAGAGATGTATCAATAGAGAAATGCTTGATAGGGATACAATAATTGTCCATTTATGTAAGAGATAATTTATGCCAAACTATAAGCATTGGTACCTATATGGGGAGATGTGGGAGATAATTGCAAGGGTTAGAAGTCAGCAAGGCAAAGACACAGATAGAATGGTAGACATAGTTATGGATGCGGCTGGTCCTGAATTTGATTCAGATATGGAGGACGATCCAGAAGTTGGCAGCAGCAATTTCTATAGTATGCTCAAAGATATTGATGAACCACTATAGTCGGAATATGAAATATATACTGTATTATCAGCTATGTCAGAGTTGTTAAACTTAAAGGCCGAATTTAATATGATGGTCAATTGTTATGATAGGATGGTAGCAATAATAAAGAAGATGCTACTGAAGGATGAGAAGCTTGTTGGAAGCTTTTATGCTTCAAAAAAAATAGTGAAAGTGTTAGGCATGGGATACGAGAAGATAGATACATATCGTAATGATTGCATACTTTTCTATAAGGAGGACCAACTAAAGAGCTCATGTAATGTATGTGGTGAAAGCAGATTTAAGTCGAGGCAAGAGGATAGAAATCAAAAGAACATACCATATAAGGTTCTTCGATACCTTTCCCTCACTCCTAGGCTTCGAAGACTCTACTTGTCCAAGAGTATTGCCGGACAGATGAGATGGCATAAAGAAGAGATTTGCAAGCACACCGATATGATGAGTCATCCATCGCACAGTGAGGCATGAAAGAAATTTGATGCTTGCCATCTTTTATTTGCTCAGGAATCACGCAATGTCTGACTGGGTCTGTCTATGGATGGGTTTACACCGTTCAATCATGCAACGATCCCTTATTCATGTTGGCCAATCTTTGTTATTTCATACAATCTGCTGCTTGGGATGTGCATGAAAGAACTTAACATCTTTCTTACATTAATCATCTTTGAATCATGACACCTTGATAAAATCATTGATGTATATCTAAAGCCTCTTGTTGATGAGTTGAAATTCTTATGGTCTGATGGCACACGTACATTTGATGTATCAAAGAAGTAGAATTTTGTAATGAAGCTAGCATTGATATGGACCATTAATGATTTTTCT
Organism: Elaeis guineensis; assembly: GCF_000442705.2. Classification (NCBI taxonomy): domain Eukaryota; kingdom Viridiplantae; phylum Streptophyta; class Magnoliopsida; order Arecales; family Arecaceae; genus Elaeis; species Elaeis guineensis. Next base: position 91,313,365 of record NC_025996.2, read on the forward strand.
ACTTATGGGATGCTGTTAGGATGGAGCACTCATGAGAAGTTAGTATGTCCCTATTGCATGGAGAATACAAAATTATTTCAACTTAAGCATGGTCGTAAGCCTTGCTGGTTCGATTGTCATCATCAATTTCTCTTCGAGCATCATGTTTTTTGAAATCAGTGAGACAGTTTCAGGAGGAATAAGATAGAGAAGGACCATGCACCCCCGTACCTTAGTGGTATGAAAGTATTTCAAAGGGTATCCCAAATGGATGAAGTTCAGTTTGGCATACTATTTGACAAGCAAAAATCTTGGAGATTCGGTAGAACTCATAACTGGATGAACACAGTATCTTCTGGGAATTATCGTACTGGTCCACCAATTTGATCCATCATAATCTTGACGTCATGCATATTTAAAAAATATATTCGATAATATTTTTATGCTGTTATGGATGTCAAGGGCAAGATAAAGGACAACCTCAAGGCTCAAGCAGATATGAAGAATATATGCAAATATCCTCTTTTAGAGCTGGTTGAGGTGTCATCTAAAAAATTTTTGAAGTCAAAAGCATCTTACACTTTAACGAGAGAGTAGAAGGATGTATGTGAATGGTGTAAAAATCTTAAATTTTCAGATGGTTATGCAAGTAATCTAGATCGGTGCATCAATGTCAAAGATTGTAGGTTCTATGGGCTAAAGAGCTATGACTGTCATGTCTTCACACAACAATAACTCCCATTGGCTTGGCGTGATCTCCTTCCCAACTCTATATGGAGTTTTTTGATCAAGCTTAGTCTTTTCTTCAGAGATATTTATGTTACCAAACTATCCGCCAACCATATCTCCAGTCTTGAGGCTCGTAGTGTAGAGATCATATATAAGTTGGAGAAGATATTTCCTCCTAGCTTCTTCGACTCCATGGAGCACCTCATGATTCATCTGGCGTATGAAGCTAGGGTGGGGGGAGCAGTGCAATACAGATGGATGTATCCATTTGACAGATATATGCACAGTCTTAAGAAGAAAGTAAAAAATAAGGCTAGAGTTGAAGGTTCTATCATAGAGACTTACATAATAGAAGAAATTTCAAATTTTAGCCCACACTACTTTAATCCTAGTGTGTAGACAAAGCTGACTTAAGTGGGCCGAAATGATGATGGTGGTGGTGAGGGATCAAAGTGAGAGCTATCAATATTTGTCTATCTCGCTCGTGAATTTGGGCATGAGGTTCCTTGAATTTTAATTGATACTGAATTATGACAGGTAGAGGCATATGTTCTACTAAACTGCAAGGAGGTTGATGCATATGTTGAGTAAGTATCCATCACAATCCCAACTACTCAACTTCTTATTACAGTATACTTAACTTATGTATGTTTAGGCAATATGATGGGATACTGAGATGGAACAACCCAAAGATAAGTGAGGAAGAAATTTTCGCATAGCACTTATAGAACTTTGCAGGTTGGATCCACAAATTGGTTGTTAGATTGTGCGGTGGTTTCACGCATTCTGTTTTAAAAATTTTCATAAACAGTTTATGTAAGCATAGTAGAAGTAAATTAAATTAAAATATTTTTAATTTAAAAAACACACACCACATCTCATCTATAAACCATGCAAGGATCTTCATACGAACATGTTACCAAAATCTAAAATCTGAAATAAAAAACAAAAGGTCAATAGTGTAAACTAGAGATCTGATCTCCATACCTGATTATTTCGGATCCTGCGGATGTCCAGGGTTCGCATCTGAGCCGCATAAGTGTCCGATCTCTGTTAGTATTTATATAGAGATGCCTGATCGAAGCATCGAGACCATCGGTGTGCTAGCACCTTGCAGACCTTGCTCCTCGGCTTGAATCTGGATCCACCTTCTTCGACATCTTGAAGAATAGGGTTGCAGCATGAATCCTTCGCACTAATCTGACAAGATCTAAATTGGATGCCAAGAAGAGGAAGAAGAATCCTTCTTCTTCTCATCCTCTCTCTCTAATCTCTCTATATCTAAGATCTAATTTGAAGTGGGGTGTGGAAGGGAAGGAAGAAGGAAGAAAGGGCGTGAGGAGATGGAGGCTTGCAGCACCTATGAGAAAGAAAAACCTTGTCACATGCCCAAAGTCCCTCCCTTTTATTTGTTGCACAAAACCCCACAAATCTCATGCCTTAATTAGATAAGATCTCATCTAATCTGATGAGAATATGAGGCATGGCGATGTAAGAAAGAAAGGATGACAAGGCGTTGGGATGTTGCGGTGGGAAAGAAGTAGCACATGCACGCAAGGAAAATCCCTTCACGCCTTCTAATTTTTGTTGCATAAATTAAACCTCCAGCACCCCTTTCTATATTGGGATAAGATCCTATTCCTTATCTGAATTAAATTCAAAAGGAAATTGGAGTCAAAACAAGAAAGAGAATCCCAGAGAGGTGGGGTGCCAACTACTCTTCTCACGCATGCAAGAAATAAGGGGCGCACATCTTCATGCACACCCTCTCCCTTTTTGCATGAAATAAGAGAGAGAAGCTTAGTAAGAGTTGGCTTGGCTTCTTTATTCAATCTAGTTTCAAATTAGGTTTGATTTGAATCCAATTCGACCTCGATTCGAATCAAATTCGAATGGCTGTCAAGCCTAATCCAATCAAGATTGAAATTCAAGTCTAATTTAGATAATTAAATCAAATTAATTTTAAATTAAATCAAATCTAATTAAATTAAATTTGATTTAAATTAATTAATATTTGATCTATAATTTAATCATCCTCAATTAAATTGCAATACTTGCAATTAAGTCCCTCTGCTAACATTTAGCAGTTCCTACATCTGTAATACTTACAAATTAGCAGTTTTCAAATTCAAACCATCAATTCAATTGATAATTCGAATATGATCCAAATAATTGATTGGATTAAGCTATTTTTGTGTGTGACCCCTCGGGTTCTATTCTATTTAGTAGTGAGATATACTGTGATCTCCATCATAATATCATCGAAACTTTTTTTAATGGACTGAAACGGTTCCAACCCACCCTAACAAAGATCATTGATCCGAAAATGATCCCAGTGAGTTCTCACAATCCATCAGTGATGCCTAGCAACATGTAGTAGCATCCCAATAGAATAGAAGAATGACCTCCTAGGTGCAGTTACCGTGTGATCCAGTCCTTTTATCGTGAGTCCCGACTAGAAAGAGGTCAAGGAGAACTCGTCAAACCCTATCATCCGTCATTTGCTGGATTGGCTCGACTGGAGTTCATTTATGAATCTCATAGAAATTTTTTTTTAATATTCACACTTATTCTAGTCAGAGATTTTCTAAACTCAATCTCACGAATCGCATAGGACCACTCCTTTTCTACCAAGATTGACAGATTTCATCTAGGTGCATCCTACTCAAACAGCAAACCTAAACCTACTATAGCCAACATGCAGAGTAAGAATTCGAATGGCTAGAGACCTAGAAAATATGCAATCAAACTAAGTAGTCTCGCTGTGAATACCCAACACACCATAGGTCAAAGGGTCACTTACACCATTGCAATATCAAGACAACCACTAATGAGTGAGTAGACATCCAAGTGGTATCTCATATTGGTCATACTTAGTGTAAGTTACTCTCTAACTGTTGCTCCTAGATTGATTTTGATGATTACAAAGCAGATTGAAGGAATACAAATAATTTTAAAATGAAAAAGTCCTTATGCTCTTCAAGGGCAAAATCGTAATTTCACTAAAATCCTGATTTGATAGTACCATTTGGTAGAATAAATGATTTGAAATCTATTGGTGAAAATTTCATTGTGTTTGGACTTATATTTTTGAAGTTATGAAGGTTTGAAGTGCATGAGTCGACTCATGAGTCAACTCATGGCACTATGAGCTGATTGGCACGCAAAAATTACCCATGGCACGCTAGTTTTCTGGCTTGGCACGACCTGTGAGTCGACTCATGAGTCGACCCACAAGGCATGAGTCGACTCATGAGTCGACCCCTGCTGATTTGGGCCAAGAATTTCCAGAAACGCATTCTCTGGTTTTTGCAACAGAGGTCGACTCATGAGTCGACCCCTGAAGCATGAGTCGACTCATGAGTCGACCCCTGCGATGGAAAATGTCAGCAACGGCTATTTTTTTGCCTATTTTAATTGCCTTTTATGCTTCCTAAAATTGCTCTAACGGCTCTTTATCTGCCTAAATTATTTTCTCTTGCCTCTAATGTCATAAAATACTTTAAATGGTGAAAGAAATTGCAGATTAAATAGCAGATCAAACGTGAAATCAAAAAAGGTGAAAAAGAGAAACAAAAGAGAGGATCCGAAATCTGCACGAAAAAGCCTGAGATCAACGAAATATCCAAAAAGAAAAAGAGAGAGGATCCACAATATACAAGAGAGATTGTGAAAGAGAAAAGCAAGAGCATTCAAGAGGATCTTTCAAGCCTATTGTTCAACCTTGATCTAGAGATCTTTCAAAGCTTTCAAGAGATCTTCAATCAACAATCAACCTCTTCTCAAGCATTCATTCAAGCATTCATCCATCTTGAGAAAATCCGAAAAGGGGTTCTTCATTTGAGTAAAGCTTTTATTGTTATATTCGCTCATTTAAGGAGCTGTTATTGTATTAATCTGTGCTCTAAATTTTCTTATTATTTGTGAGTTTTGGTTCTTGTTTTTGGAGGATTTCCAAAATAAGGAAAGGTTGATCCGAACCTGAAATCGGAGTGTTTTGGATTTACTTGTACCCGAAAAATAAGTGATCTAGCTTGAGATAGCTAGTGTCGGAGTTTTCGACGTTTTGTATTCAGGTTGAATATAAGTATAGTGGAGTGAAATTCCCAAGTAGGAGCTTGGGGAGTGGATGTAGGTGCAAGGTTGGCACCGAACCACTATAAATCCTTGTGTTTGTGGTGTGCTTTATCGCTTCACTTTATTTCTTTATTATATCCTTGCTTTCCTGCTTTAAGTAATTAATATTGAATTAAAATCTTTGTCTTGTTCATCATAAGTAATTAATTAAGTCTAAAATTTTTAGAAACCCAATTCACCCCCCCTCTTGGGTTGCATAGCTGGGCAACAAGTGGTATCAGAGCCCGGTGCTCTAGCCCTTCTTTGATCTAACAATCAAAGAGTCAAAGATCTATGGCAACCCATGTTGGTACTTCTCTAGCCGAGGGGCAATCAACAAACCGACCTCCATTTTTCAATGGGTCTAATTACACCTATTGGAAAGCTCGGATGAAGATTTTCATACAAGCACTCGACTATGATATGTGGAGTATCATAGTGAATGGTCCTCACACACCCACCAAGATTATAGATGGTGAGAAGTCAACCAAACCCGAGAAAGAATGGGATGAGGTTGACAAGAAATTGGCACAATTAAATGCCAAAGCCATGAATGTTCTTTATTGTGCACTAGATGCTAGTGAATTCAATCGCATTTCTACTTGTGCATCTGCTAAAGAAATATGGGATAGGTTAGAAGTAACCCATGAGGGAACAAATCAAGTAAAAGAGTCTAAAATAAACATGCTTGTACATAAATATGAATTGTTCAAAATAGAGCATGATGAGTCCATAACTGCCATGTTTACTCTTTTACTGATATAATTAATGGTTTGAAGAGTCTTGGCAAATCTTATACTAACAGTGAACTTGTAAGGAAGATTCTCAGGTCACTGCCAAGAACTTGGGAAGCCAAGGTGACTGCCATCCAAGAAGCAAAGGATTTGAACACTCTACCTCTAGAAGAGCTTCTTGGATCCTTGATGACTCATGAACTTAGCATGAAGCAACATCAAGAGGATGAAGTCAAAAAGAAAAGAACCATTGCCCTCAAATCCACAACTTCGCCTGATTATGAAACGGATGAATCTGAAGATGAAGAACAGGATGAAGAGATGGCACTCATCACCCGAAAATTTAAGAAGTTTCTAAGAAAAAGGAAACAGGGGATGAGAAAGAAATTCACAAAAGGGGGACAAAGCAAAGATAAAGAGAAAGATCAACCCCTTATATGCTACGAGTGCAAGAAGCCGGGACATTTCAGATCCGAATGTCCACAACTGAAGAAAGGTCCAAAGAAGTTCAAAAAGAAGGCAATGATGGTGACTTGGAGTGCAAGTGATGACTCAAGCTCCGACGAGGAAACCTCTATAGAACAAGCCAACCTGTGCCTGATGGCACACGAAAATGAGGTAACTTCTGAATCCACTAGTGAATTTACTTTTGAAGAATTGCATGAAGCACTCTATGATTCAATTGATGAATTAAAGAAACTAGGGAAGAAAAATAAAGAACTGAAATTGGAAAATCAGTCCTTAGTAAAACAAGCTGAATACCTTTCAATTGAAAAATTCACATTGATTCAAGAAAATCAAAACTTTAAGGATGAAATTAACAAGCTGAAATCTATAGTAGATAAGTTCACCTTAAGTTCAAACAAACTAAATATGATCCTTGATAATCAGAAAGCTATATATGATAAGGCTGGACTTGGCTATAAACCCCTGAAGAAACAAAAATTTCTGAAGGATATTTATGTAAATTATTCAAGTAACAAGTCTACAAATATTACTTGTTTCAAATGTGGAAGAATAGGACATAAATCATACACATGTCTTATTAACAAATATGCAAACACAAAGAAAATATGGGTTCCAAAAGGAACCATTTTGACTAACCCAAAAGGACCCAAGAAAGCTTGGGTACCTAAGACAGAAACTTGACCTTTGCTTGCAGGTGTATCTAGCATCCCAAGAAGGAAACAGGAAATGATATCTTGACAGTGGATGCTCGAGACACATGACTGGTGATGAATCACAATTCATCACGCTTGATGCTAAGGATGGAGGGATGGTCACCTTTGGAGATAATGGCAAAGGAAAGATCATCGGGATAGGTAACATTGGTATCACTCCCTCCAATTATATTGAGAATTTTTATTAGTTAAAGGTTTAAAGCATAACTTACTTAGCATTAGTTAATTCTGTGATAAAGGGTATAAAGTAGTTTTTGAATCATCTGTTTGCATTGTGACTAGTCCTATTAATGATGGCATTAAATTTATAGGACATAGGCATGGCAATATTTATATGGTAGATTTGAATGACTTAGCCAAATTAGACATGCAATGCCTAGTATCCTTGAATGCTAAAATCAATGAGACTAGTTGGCTGTGGCATCGTAGACTTGCACATATTAGCATGCATTCTCTTTCAAAATTAATTAAAAAAAATTTAGTTCTCGGTTTGCCAAAACTGAATTTTGAAAAGGATAGAATTTGTGATGCATGCCAATTAGGTAAACAAACTAGAGTTTCATTTAAATCCAAAAATACTGTTTCAACTTTTAGACCTTTAGAGCTCTTACATATGGACTTATTTGGACCAACAAGAACCACTAGTCTAGGAGGAAAACGATATGGATTTGTAATAATAGATGATTACTCTCGTTTTACTTGGGTTTTCTTTTTGGCTCACAAAAATGAAACTTTTCATATTTTCACTAAATTTCATCGAAAAGTCTCTAATGAAAAAGGGTTTTCAATTCAAAATATTAGAAGTGATCATGGAACTGAATTTGAAAATCAAGATTTTGAAAATTTTTGTGATGTAAATGGAATTGGCCATAACTTCTCTGCTCCTAGGACACCCCAACAAAATGGGGTAGTTGAAAGGAAAAATAGAACCTTAGAAGAAATGGCCCGTACCATGCTTTGTGAAAGCAACCTTCCAAGATATTTTTGGGCGGAAGCAATTAACACAGCATGTTATATTTTAAATCATGCTTTAATTAGACAATTTTTAAAGAAAACCCCCTATGAACTTTGGAAAGGAAGAAAACCAAATATTGTATATTTTCATATTTTTGGTTGCCGATGTTTTGTATTAAATAATGGCAAAGAAAAACTTGGTAAATTTGATGCAAAATCAGATGAAGCAATCTTTCTAGGTTACTCCTCCACTAGTAAAACATTTAGAGTCTTCAATAAAAGAACTTTAATAGTTGAGGAGTCCATACATGTTGTCTTTGATGAATCTAACGATCTTCCTTCAAGGAAGAATGAGGGTGTTGATGATGCAGATCCACTAATAGAAGGTTTGAAGGAGATCACTCTGAAAGATTCAGCAACACCAGAAGACAAGGATCAAGAAGACGAACAAAATGAGAAAGGTGAAGAAACTCAAGAACAACCTCAAGGTACAAATGACCTACCTAAGGAACAGAGGTATGTTCACAACCACCCTAAGGAGTTAATTATTGGTGATCCTATGCATGGGGTAAAAACCCGTTCTTCACTTAGAGATGTAGTTAATCATTGTGCTTTTGTATCTCATCTTGAACCTAAAACTTTTGAAGAAGCTGAAAATGATCATAATTGGATTAATGCTATGCAAGAGGAACTTAATCAATTTGAAAGAAATAATGTTTGGACCTTAGTATCAAGACCTAAAGATTATTCAATAATTGGAACAAAATGGGTCTTTAGAAATAAATTAGATGAGCATGGAAATGTAATCAGAAATAAAGCAAGACTGGTTGCTAAGGGATATAATCAGGAAGAAGGAATTAATTTTGATGAAACCTTTGCACCTGTTGCTAGATTAGAAGCTATTAGACTTCTACTTGCATATGCTTGCTTTATGAAATTCAAGTTATTTCAAATGGATGTTAAAAGTGTATTTTTAAATGGTTATATCTCTGAAGAAGTATATGTAGAACAACCCCCTGGATTTGAAAATCATGCTTTTCCTAATCATGTCTTTAGATTAAATAAAGCTTTATATGGATTAAAACAAGCACCTAGAGCATGGTATGAAAGACTAAGCAAATTTCTACTAAATAATGGTTTTTCAAGAGGTAATGTAGATACAACCCTATTTATTAAAAGAAATCAAAATGATATGCTAGTTATACAAATTTATGTTGATGACATAATTTTTGGATCTACTAATGAATCCCTTTGTCAAGACTTTGCTAAGCTTATGCAGGGGGAGTTCGAGATGAGCATGATGGGAGAACTCACCTTCTTCCTCGGACTCCAAATCAAACAATCAAAAGAGGGAATCTCCATCACCCAAAGCAAGTACACCAAGGAACTACTCAAAAGATTTGGAATGGAGAACTGCAAACCAATTGGCACACCAATGAGTCCCTCATGTAAGCTTGACAAGGATGATGAAGGTAAAAGCGTAGATTTAAAATACTATAGAGGTATGATTGGCTCATTATTATATTTAACTGCAAGTAGGCCTGATATCATGTTTAGTGTTTGTTTATGTGCTAGATATCAATCTAATCCTAAAGAATCTCATTTGAATGCTGTTAAAAGAATCCTTAGATACTTAAATGGTACACAAACTCTAGGGTTATGGTACTCTAAGGACTCACAAATTAATTTATTAGGATATTCAGATGCTGATTTTGCTGGATGTAAATTAGATAGAAAAAGCACAAGTGGAACTTGCCAATTTCTTGGAGTTAACCTAATCTCATGGTTTAGCAAGAAACAAAATTCGGTGGCACTGTCTACAGCTGAGGCCGAATACATTGCAGCCGAAAGTTGTTGTGCTCAAATCTTGTGGATTAAGCAACAACTCGAAGACTTTGGAATCAAACTTAATGAAACACCAATAAGATGTGACAACACAAGTGCCATAAATCTTTCTAAAAATCCAATTCAACACTCAAGATCCAAACATATTGAAATAAGACATCATTTCATAAGAGAACATATTCAAAACAAAAATATAATTCTTGAATATGTTTGCACTGAAAACCAATTAGCTGATATCTTTACAAAAGCCCTTAGTGAGGATAGATTCTGTGAAATTAGGAGAAATCTAGGAATTCTAGATCCATATGCCTAAATTTTCTCTCAATTTCCAAGAATTGATGTCAAATATTCTTAGAGCTCAATTTCCAACATCTACCCTGGTCCCAAAAGCTCAAGTTTATCATTCTAAAAACTTATCATTGAGCAAAATTCCTTCTCCCAAAAGTTTGAATTTTTTTGGAATTTATTCATATTTTTTCTGAATTTTTGAACTTCATGAGTCGACCCCCATGAGTCGACTCAATGGCAAACTTGTAAATCCCACCAACTTCCATCGGGTTCATTGTTTTTATACTGAATCCCTGTTCGTGAGACGACTCATCTTCTCATCGTCCTCCTTCCAAAAGCCGTCTTCTTCAATTCTTTTTGCTCCAAATCCAAGGATCAATTTCGAGGCAATTCTCCCTCCTTCTCTCCACCAAAAATCGCCTCCTTGGAAAAGGATTTTTTGTGCTTTCTCGCATTGCTTGGCGCGGTTGGAATGTGCCCTAGCACTTTACCGATCTTCCAAAATCCACTTCTTTTCTCCACCAAAATCCTTCTTCACTCTCTTGTGATCCCTCCTCCACTTAATTCAAGTCTCCTTGCCTGCTACTATAGTGGATATGGCTCCAAAGATGAAGCTTCCCCAAAGAAGAAAGTCAATCCGTGAGCCTGAAAAAATTGTCAGAAAGAAAAGGCAATCAGATCAGTCTTCCAGTGCTCCCACTCCAGTTTCAGTACCTGCTCAAGGTCCCTCTCAATCCTCCATAAGCCCCAGTGTGAATCCTCTTTCTGATAGAAAAGTAGAAACGGGAAGAATATAGATTTTCGATTCTTTGAGAAAGAAGGCTTTACTTTTGGAAGTAAAATTAAAAATCAAGGATGGGAACACTACTGCTCCCTTAAGGAAGTCACCTATGTTGACCTAGTTAGAGAATTCTACCAGAACCTACATTATGGAAATGGATCAGTGACTTCAACAGTCAAGGGAATTGATATCTGCTTGGATTCTAGAATATTGGAGAAATACTTCAATTGCCTAGTGAAGGATACTCATATATGGAACTCCCAATTAAAGAAGAGGGGATCAGAATTATTTTAGGAGAAACCTTTTCAGGAAGTTTAAACAAATTGGAAGCAAAGATTCTGTCCATTGAGATGAGGGTCCTGCATCAGATTGTAACAAAGCTATTCTTTCCTAGGAGTGGTAGGCATGATCTACTGTCTGGCAGAGATGTATGTATCATGTTTCATGTCATCACTCAGACCCCACTGAACCTCCCTGCACTTATGATAGAGGCCATGAGAGAAACTTTGAACAGATCCAAGGCACACTTGCCTTATGGTATGGCCCTTACTAGAGTATTTAGGAGGTTTGGAGTTAGCTGTGAGGGGGAGGCACCTACCAAGCTATCTCATGTGGACACTTTCAACCAACACAGTCTGCACAGAATGGGAATTACAAAGACTGATGGTGGTTGGATTAAGGGCTCTGAAGAAAGAACTGAGGATAGAGCTGAAACAAGAGCTGAAGACAGAACTGAAGGCAGAATAGAAGAAGAAGGTCCATCTTCTCCTGTACATGATTTCAGGGCAGCATCACCAGATACCCAGTTCATTCCTGATACAGAGGCTGGCCCTTCTGAGTTTACTAGGATGCCCACTCCAGTGTATCAGCCAGAAAGCAGAGCACCTCTTTTAGAGTTCAGAATGGCTGATGATTAGATCGAGCATATTTCACAGTGTGTGGCTTCTTTGCTGTCTAGCCAGTGGAGTAGTACTTTTTTGCACCTGGAGCTACCTCTTCTGATCAGACCATTACTCCCCACATCTCCACTGTATTTCAGATGATTTCAGATCAGTCCATCAGGATACAGCAGCTTGAGGACACAGTCTGAGATTGACTGGCAGAGTTCTAGACTTGCAGGGGCAAGTCCTTGCATTGGCCCATCCCAAGCCACAGGAGTCAACTATTGAGGTCACAGACCTCACTGCAGAGGCTGGAAGGCTCAGAGGAGCACTAGAGGGAGGATATGAATTACTGAGGAAAGAGATCCGAGGATCGAGTGAGCATGCTACCACTCAGTTCACTGCTCTACTTCAATCTGTTTCCAGAGCACTGAACGTACTTGATTCTATCAGACTCATGGTATCAGCCCTAGCATCTCAGCATTCTCAGCCTCCCAGTTCATCTCGTTCTCCTGCTCGTGCCAGAGGCAGACGGGGTAGAGGATGCACTTCTGATCCATCAGCTTCTCATACCATATCTGATGACTCCGATCATTGACTTATCTTGATCATTTCTAAATCCTAGGTGTTAGTATTTTGTTCTAGGATCTATACCTTGGGGCCATGTATTGACAATTAGCTGGTTGATTTTTATAATATGAACTATGTATTGAAATAATTATGATATTAATGGAATCATCTTTTACCTATATTTCTACCTTTTGTAATGATATTGATCATATTTTGGTCATATATATTTCTCCTTGTTGAAATATTGTCTTCTCTTTGTTGTTTGCTATTGATCATTGCTATATTAAGGGGGAGCAAACTTCTGTGATAAATTATAAAAGGGGAGAAATTAAAAAATTATTTCAGAAAAAGGAAAAGTTAACCATGTCTGATGATGTCAAAAAGGGAGAGAAAGTAAACAATTAAACAAAAAGCAACTCGCAATTCATCAAAAGCAAAACCTTAATTAAACAAAAAGCAAGCAACTCATTAAAAGCAAAACCCTAAATTATGAATAAAAAAAGGGGGGAGAAATTAAACAAAAATGGTATTTTGAGAAATTAAACAAAAATTTGAGAAAATTGATCATAAGTACAATGCAAATAAGTAATTTTTTATATGCTCTGATATATTTCAAAATTCAAACTTGCTCTGATACATCTTTTGAAATTTACCTTGATACATCTTAAGAAATTTGACTTACTCTGATACACCCTAAAATTTCTTTTAACTTGCTCTGATACATGATAAAATTTAATCTGATACAGTGTGAAAGTTTCTCTGATATATTATAACACTTGCTCTGATACAGTATGAAATTTTCTCTGATATATTATAAAATTTACTCTGATACATTGTAAAATCTTTTCTGATAACATTGCAAAAATTATTTTTCTTGCTCTGATACATTGCAAAATTCATTTCTTTTCTCTTGCTCTGATATATCTTAAACTCAAAATGATCTAATACCCTTTTCAAATCTTTAAGAAAATGGACAAACTATTTTTGCATAAATCTTACATGCCAAAAGAATCATACTCTTTTCAAGCATATACACCTATAATGCATTCTTTTGAAATTAATGATTCACATAAATATTTTTGTTCAAATGTTTTGTCATCATCAAAAAGGAGGAGATTGTTGCTCCTAGATTGATTTTGATGATTACAAAGCAGATTGAAGGGATACAAATAATTTTAAAATGAAAAAGTCCTTATGCTCTTCAAGGGCAAAATTGTAATTTCACTAAAATCCTGATTTGATAGTACCATTTGGTAGAACAAATGATTTGAAATCTATTGGTAAAAATTTTATTGTGTTTGGACTTATATTTTTGAAGTTATGAAGGTTTGAAGTGCATGAGTCGACTCATGAGTCAACTCATGGCACTATGAGCTGATTGGCACGCAAAAATTACCCATGGCACGCTAGTTTTCTGGCTTGGCACGACCTGTGAGTCGACTCATGAGTCGACCCACAAGGCATGAGTCGACTCATGAGTCGACCCCTGCTGATTTGGGCCAAGAATTTCCAGAAACGCATTCTCTGGTTTTTGCAACAGAGGTCGACTCATGAGTCGACCCCTGAAGCATGAGTCGACTCATGAGTCGACCCCTGCGATGGAAAATGTCAGCAACGACTATTTTTTTGCCCGTTTTAATTGCCTTTTATGCTTCCTAAAATTGCTCTAACGGCTCTTTATCTGCCTAAATTGTTTTCTCTTGCCTCTAATGTCATAAAATGCTTTAAATGGTGAAAGAAATTGCAGATTAAATAGCAGATCAAACGTGAAATCAAAAAAGGTGAAAAAGAGAAAAACAAAAGAGAGGATCCGAAATCTGCACGAAAAAGCCTGAGATCAACGAAATATCCAAAAAGAAAAAGAGAGAGGATCCACAATATACAAGAGAGATTGTGAAAGAGAAAAGCAAGAGCATTCAAGAGGATCTTTCAAGCCTATTGTTCAACCTTGATCTAGAGATCTTTCAAAGCTTTCAAGAGATCTTCAATCAATAATCAACCTCTTCTCAAGCATTCGTTCAAGCGTTCATCCATCTTGAGAAAATCCGAAAAGGGGTTCTTCATTTGAGTAAAGCTTTTATTGTTATATTCGCTCATTTAAGGAGCTGTTATTGTATTAATCTGTGCTCTAAATTTTCTTATTATTTGTGAGTTTTGGTTCTTGTTTTTGGAGGATTTCCAAAACAAGGAAAGATTGATCCGAACCTGAAATCGGAGTGTTTTGGGTTTACTTGTACCCGAGAAACAAGTGATCTAGCTTGAGATAGCTAGTGTCGGAGTTTCTGACGTTTTGTATTCAGGTTGAATACAAGTATAGTGGAGTGAAATTCCCAAGTAGGAGCTTGGAGAGTGGATGTAGGTGCAAGGTTGGCACCGAACCACTATAAATCCTTGTGTTTGTGGTGTGCTTTATCGCTTCACTTTATTTCTTTATTATATCCTTACTTTCCTGCTTTAAGTAATTAATATTGAATTAAAATCTTTGTCTTGTTCATCATAAGTAATTAATTAAGTCTAAAATTTTTAGAAACCCAATTCACCCCCCCTCTTGGGTTGCATAGCTGGGCAACACTAACAATCATCTGTACTCTCACCCTAGTATCCCCATACTGCAGACTTGAGACTCATCTATCCAGAAAGGAGGTGATCCGTGCATCGATCTTAACAAGATCAATCATTATCCTCCATGATGATCCTACAATCAGGAGCATTTAGAAATTAACCATTATTGATGTATATCTTAAATTCTCAACATCTTAAGAATATACAAAAATATCTTTATTAATTTTTAGGACAAATCATGGATACATACAATATGATTAGTAATAAATACTGTCCATCAAGTACAAAATATGTCCTAAAATTATGGTATGCATCAGCCAAGATTAGTTTCCAAGACATACATCCAACATTGGTAAGCATCCATTATCATTTTATATGTTTTAATTTTTCTCAATTTATTCTTTTTATAATATGCAAGTCATGCAAGCGGGCGAATCCATACCTAAGAAGCTAAGACCATTGGGTTATGGGCCAATAAAATATGTTATATGTTATAATGGCTGTAACATAAATGGTTTTAAATTTCATACCCAGCAATATGGATATTATAAGAGCACAATGAACTGTGGTGTGCATATAAAAGACAGCTAGTGGGAAGAGACAGAGAGTGACTACTATGGAATCCTTGAAGAAGTGATCAAATTGACCTACCTTAGAGGTAATAGTGTTATTCTATTTAAGTGCCAATGGTTTGATAACAAGCATGGTATGAAGGTTGATCCACGATACAAGCTTATTGAAATCAAACATGGATCAAAAGCATATATCAATGAGCCATTTGTGGTAGCTCAACAAGCTATTCAAGTTTATTATACTCCTTTCCCATCAAAGGAGGGAGAAAGAAAAGAATGGTGGGCTGTATGCAAAATTAAGTCTTGAGCCATTCATTACGCGCTCGAAGAAGAAGAAGAGCCTCATTTATTAGAATACTTTCAGAAGGATGAAACATTTAGAGTTCATTAGTCTTTTTAGATATAGAGTTGGATGTTTCAGATTTTTTCCTATATGATGGCCAACATGAAGATGTAGATCATTCTGAGTTTATTTTAAAGAGCAATCCTATCTAAGAAGGGCAAAAAGAGACAAAAGAGGAAGAATCAGATGAAGAATCTGAAGGGTACCAAACATCTAAAGAGGCTGATGAGTAGTGCTCCTTGCTTGCGATGAACTTCTGGGCCTCTAACTCCCTGTGCTTCACTTCCAATGAAGCACTCCTGTGCCTTCCTTGCGAAGCTTTTTCTCTAGCTCAGAGACTCTTCTTCGAAGTCCTACCAGTCCTTTCTTGAACTTCTCTTCCAAGTCCAAGCACCTCTCATGAACTCAGAATTGCCGCGACCTTTTGGTATTGTTTTATTTCTTCCATTGCCTCAAATCATTTTAAATACTTATTTTGCATCATTTTAAATCTTGCATTGCCATCCATAATTATAAAATTAATATATGAATCTATTTATTTTTATTTTTAGAGATTATAGATCATGTCCTCCAGAGATCAGAGCCATCATAACTAAGGTGAGAGCTCTCGAGGAGAGTGTTAGATGTGTGCCCTAGATATCAGATTGGCTGACACATTTCTGTACAAATCTAAGGATAAATTTATAATTTTGACTATAAATAAATAAAAGGGTTATTCTTCTATCACATTGTATACATTGTGTCTGTGATACATCCTTTGAGTTAGTAAGAATGTCAATTCATATTTTTAAGAGTTGAAAATTTAAGGCATGAATTTACATAACTAACTCATAAATAGCTCCTGACCATAGGATCATCATGAGGATGGGGATCGATCCGGAAGGTTGGTATACGATCGCTTCCTTAGGGTTGATGTGTCTTGAGTCTACAATGTGGAGACACCGAAGTGAGAGTACAGGTATTAGTTGAGAACGAGAGTACTGAGCGTGACCATATCGAGCAGTCATAAGGAAGTCTACCTTCTCATCGATGACTAGCTCGATGCTGCAGTTGTGTGTCTAGTTCTTTGACCTGAGGTGTATTGATAGTTCACCTTGAGTGTGTTATAGTTTGACTACACCATAACTTGATCTCCTAGCCATTCAAAATCCTGAGATGTATGTTGGCTGTAGCATATTCATTGTAGGAACTAAGTCGCACCAAGATGGGATCTATCAACCTCGATAGATGAGAAAGTAGTCCTATGATGATCGAAAGATCGAGTCCTTAAGCCCATGGCCATGGCAGAGTGAAATAATGGAAAAAAGTTTTTCATTGGGGTTTCACATCAGACTCGAATCGATCGATTGATTCATATGACTGATGTTGGGTTTGATGAGTTCACCTTAACCCTAATTCAGTCGGGACTCATGATAGAGGAACTCAATCACACAGGTAGCTGCACTGAGAGGTTCGTATTTAGTTCTGATGGGTTATCACCATATACAGCTAGGTGTCACTGGTGGATTTTGAAAGCAATTAGAATGATCTTGATGATCGATCATTCTAATTGTATGAATCAGAGAGTTCTGATCCATCGAAAGAAGTTTCGATGATATCAATGATGAGATCATGACATATCTCATTACCATACATAATTGAACCTAACTGGGTCACACTAACAAGAGTTAGGATCTGGATGTCATCAATTGGGTTAGCCCAATTGATTTGGATTAGATCCAATTAGGTTTAAGGAAATCGTGCTAGCACACGATTGAGCCTAACTTTCTCCTCGTGTAACCTTTTTTTATCTCGACTGAGTTAAATATGATTTGACTCATCCAGAGAACCTTGAAAAGGTTTCTCTCAGTCTTAATGAAGCTTGTCTAGCTCAAAAAATACTTGTCTTAATTCATGAGATGAATTTAAGACAACACCTGCTAATTCCTGACACCTGCCATTTTCATTTTAGGACATCTGTCAAATGTTGATATATAGGTCTTAAACTGAAGGCCACTTGGCAAGAGGTTATTGGAGGATTTTTGTGGAGTGTCCACAAGCCAAACCATATCAAATTAGGCACCATAATCAGATTATGGCATGAGCCCAATTGGATTAAGTGGGTGCCCCAAGTGGATAAAGATGGAAGGACTCTTAATAAGATTGGACTCCTTGGCGCCAACTCTCTTTGTGCTTATCTGAAGATGGTGCCAACTTTGAGTGAGAGGATTGGGTGCTTATCTGATGTGATTAGATGACATCAAGCAACCAATCAGAATTTTTTCAAAATTTAATGGAATTATTTGATTGGTTGATTGATGAGAAATTTTAGGCGCAGCAAGGTCTATTTAAACCCTTCTACACCTAGGGTTTTGAGACTGAAGTTGTTTTATGCGCCAAACCCAATAGCTGCCACCCCCTCTCCTCTTCTCTACATTCTCCCTGCTCTCCTCTCTCCGCTCTTCATGCCTAAGGAGTTGGATGTCCATCTGGCAAAGGTCTAAGGCATGGTGACGCCTGGAACAGGAAGGCTGCAGGACATCTTCGATAGGCTGCTACTCTAACTTCAGAAGGAGTTCTGAAGTACTTCCAAATCAGATAGAGATCTAATTTTTGGAGCATATATTTGTGAGGAGAAGATGTTCTAGGTCCTACTTGAGTGGATACCGGTAGAGGTCAGGTGCTTGTGTGGCTACATCAGAACCTTGGGATTTCTGTGATCATCTACAGGATAATCAAATTACCCTTGAGGTACTTGTTTCCTCTTCATATCTTAGATTTATTTTAGACTTCAATATCAGATAATAAAATTAGATCTAGAGAATTAGATCTGAAATAAATATAGGATAAAATTTATTTAAATTTATTTCACTCCAGATTTGGTGAAATCTAGAAGATCCTATCAGAAAAAGCAATTTTTTCCTTCAACTGGTATCAGAGCCAGATTGTTGGCTCAGTTTCAGATCTAATTTAGATCTAATTTTAATTTTAATTTATTTGATATTAAATAATTTAGATATTACATTAGATATGATAGAATTTGAAATCAAAATATTTAAAATTAAATCTAATAAGATCTAACATGCATGAGATGCATGACTAGACTAGGATTAGTTGAATCCATGAATAGTCTTGTAAGTTTATATTTTAATGTGATTAAAATATAAATTAAATCTAATTTATTTTTTATTTTTATGATGTTATAAATATTATAATCAGATCAAAAAATAAAAAATAAAATTTTAGTTATTCCATAAAATTGATCTATTGCATGCCTAGACTAGTTGTAGAATTATTCTAGTAACTTGTCTAGAATAATTTTTATATTGAATAGTTCAATTTAAATTCTATTTTTTAGATATTATATATGATATATTAAATCTAAAAGTATGTTAATTAGATCAATTTTTGATACATGAGATGTATGCAAAGTATGTATTAGTTAGATCTTAAATTGTATATGTGATATGTTAATTTAGATCTAACTAGTTTTGTAGTTAAATTTATATTTCTAGTTAAGGTGTTCCTCATGGCCGTCCGATCATAAGAACGAAGTAGGGTTTAAAGGCCCTCTCCTCCCATTCAATGGGGTGTTCATATGATGTGTAGGGGTGCTGCGCGTTCATCCTTAATCAGAAATCAAAACTTACTTTTCTGTAAAATCCTAGATTCTGAAATCTAAAATTTATTTTATATATTTTTTTTATGAACCAAAACTTAATTAATGAATTAAGCTTATGAAATTAAGTTAGGTCTAAAATTGAGAATTTTAGATCTAAGACATTTTCTTAAAATTGGGTTCAGGCTTGGGTAGCTCAATTAGGTCTAGCGGTTGATCAAATCGAATCAAGAGTTGGTTAGGTGGGATCATGAAAGCTAATAATTGACCAACCTAATAAGATTAAGTCTGGGTCAAGGTCGAATCACATTCGGATGTGACTCGATCAAGTTAAGACCAAATTTGGCTCAGAGGTTAGAGCCTGGATCGTAGGCTAACCTAATTTGTTCTGGTTCGATAATTTGGTGTTTAAGGTAAGTTGGGCAGATGCAATCGAATGATTTTTAATTGGGAGCTACTCGACTCGAATGCATTCTTGTCGAGTTATTGGCATATCCCTTCCACCGGTCTCACTTACCTGGCCATATGTGTCGACCCAGTTCTAATTAGAGGTGGCTAACAATTCGAGCTAATCCATGCCACTAGGTTAGTCATAATTGTTATGATCATGTCAAGTCAAGTTTAATGAGACCTAAATCAAATCTTCCTAAAAAAATATTAAGTCTAGATCTTCCACCATTGTGGATGTGCAGGCCCTTCCCGGGGTTGATTGTTCTCGACTGGTTACAGTGGCTCAGTTGCACCAGAAAGATGCAACCATGTCCATTAGGCATTGGATGCTACGAATTAGAGGATGGGTTGGGCTCAATATTTCGGATATGGTGAGGGATCCAATCAGGAATCTAGTTCTTGCAAATGGTGGGTTTGACTTAACTAAGGATTGGAGCAATATTTCGGATATGGTGAGCTTCATGAATTAGAGATCAAGTTTTGGGTGCACCATGATTAGAGAATCATTGGAAAAGAGTTGTCCACTCATCGGTTGACCCATCACCAATAACTGTTAGGTGAGGTGATGAACCAGTCGGTGAGATCACACCATCCACTAGAAATCACTAATCACTGAGATTTTCACATCTCTACCAAGGAGTGTAGGGATCTGAGAAATAGTGAGAGCCTAATTATTTAAAATTTCTAAATAATTGGTAAGTAGAATCATTGGAAAAGAGTTGTCCACTCATCGGTTGACCCATCACCAATAACTGTTAGGTGAGGTGATGAACCAGTCGGTGAGATCACACCATCCACTAGAAATCACTAATCACTGAGATTTTCACATCTCTACCAAGGGAGTGTAGGGATCTGAGAAAATAGTGAGAGCCTAATTTATTTAAAAATAAAATTTCTAAATAAATTGGTTAAGTCTGATTATAAAATCTAACTAGAAACTGTTGACTCTCTACAGGAAACATGTCTGCATCCAACCCCCTGACCAAAATACTAGACACCCACAGATTGACTGGACCCAATTTCAAGGACTGGTTGAAAAACTATAAAATTATTCTGGGTTCCAAAAAATTGACTCATATCTTGGACCAGGACCCACCTGCCATGCCAGCACGTCCAACTACTGAATGAGAGCATCTCTAGAAAAGTGGATGGATGATGATAACAAAGCCAGGTACTACATGTTGGGTGCAATGTCTGATGACTTGCAGCGCCAACATGAGAATATTTTGACTACCCGCCAAATATTGGCTCACCTACAAGAGTTGTTTGGTGAACAAAGTCACATAGCCAAGTATCAAGTCTGTCAAGGACTTTTTAAGACTAAAATACGTGATGGGCAGTCAGTCCAAGATCATTGTTTGACAATGATCAAGGATCTTGAGGAGCTTGAGAAGCTCGGTATCATCTTAGACAAGGATTTTCAGATTGATGTGATCCTTCAGTCCTTATCTGATGCATATGGTCAGTTCATCATGAACTTTCAGATGCATGAGATGTAGTGTACCTTGGCCGAGTTAATGAACATGCTGGTTACGGTTGAGCTTTCTATGAAGGGTTCAAAAGGCTCAGTTCTCACTTGGAGCAGACTTCTTCCAAGAGAAAGTCTTTTGGAAAGAAAAAGAAGTCTGCGAAGAAGCAGAAGGTGGATGGAAAGAGGAAGAAGACGAAATCGAAGAAGGCTGCTGAAAAGGAAAAATATTTTCACTGTCAATCAGACGGCCATTGGAAGCAAAACTGTCCTCAGTACCTGGCCACCCTGAAGAACAAGAAGGATGGTCCTTCTGGAGGTATGCTCATTTTAGAATCTAATCTTACGATTTCTTCTGCATCCAGTTGGGTGCTTGACTCTAGTTCTAGTGCTCATTTGTGCACTTCTATACAGGATCTTGAGGAGAGCAGGAGGCAGAGGGATGGGGAGATGATCATACGCGTTGGGAACAGAGCAAGAGTTGCTGCTG
The DNA here is from genome assembly GCF_000442705.2 of Elaeis guineensis. NCBI lineage: Eukaryota > Viridiplantae > Streptophyta > Magnoliopsida > Arecales > Arecaceae > Elaeis > Elaeis guineensis. The sequence goes on from NC_025996.2 coordinate 91,334,906, forward strand.
TGGCTGTGGGAACCTACCCTCTGCGATTACCGTTAGGATTAGATTTATTTCTTAGAGATTGTTATTATGTGCCTGTAGCAAGTAGGAATTTGATTTCTGTTTCATGTTTAGCACAAGAAGGCTATGTGATTAGCTTTCGTAAGGACCATTGTAACATATTTTATGAAAATAATAAAGTTGCAAATGGTTTTCTTATTAACGATCTCTATCAGCTACATATTGATGTATCTGTATTTAATATCGAGCAAAATATGAATGCCATAGGAATTAAAAGACCTAGAGATAGTCTAAATGATAGGTATCTGTGGCACCTGAGGCTAGGTCATATAGCGGAAGACAGGGTTAACAAATTGGAGAAATTCGGACTGTTGAGTCTATTGACTTTCGAGTCATATCCAGTTTATGAATCATGCCTTCAAGGCAAAATGACCAAACTCTCTTTTGTAGGACATGGGAAAGGGCCACAGACCTACTTGCCCTAGTACATACGGATGTGTGTGGCCCATTTGATGTGCCGGCTAGAGGCAACTATGTCTACTTCATTACCTTTACCGATGATATGTCTAGGTACAGGTATGTGTTTCTAATGAAACACAAGTCTGAAGCCTTTGAAAGGTTCAAAGAATTTAGACATGAAGTAGAAAAACAAACAGGAAAGCCTATTAAGGTTCTTCGATCAGATCGAGGAGGTGAATACCTTAGTCAGAAGTTTCTAGACTATCTTAAGGATAATGGCATAATCTCTCAATGGACTCCACCTGGAACACCACAACTCAACGGAGTTTAGAACAGAGAAATTGGACCCTTTTAGATATGGTCCATTCCATGATGAGCTTCACAGACCTCTCTGAATTTCTTTGGGGACATTGTCTCATGATAGCAATATATGTATTGAATAGGATTCCATCTAAAATCGTTCCTACCACACCATATGAGATATGGCATGATAAGAAGCCAAGTCTGAATCATCTCAGAATTTGGGGTTGTCCGGCTCATGTCAAGAGACAGCAGGCAGACAAGTTAGAATTCAGGTCTTTTAGAGCTCGATTCATAAGATATCCTAAAGAGTCATTAGGATACTATTTCTATATTCCGAAAGACCACAATGTGATTATGAGTCGAAATGCTATTTTTCTCGAAAAATAGTTTATTCAAGATGATGACATCGAAAGAATAGATAAGCTCAAGGAGAATATCTCCCAAGAGCAACAAGCTAAAGAACCTGAGGAACCCAATCAATCAGAACCAGTTCTAACACAACCTCTTCCACCTCGTAGATCGACTAGGATTTTTCGTCCTCCTGAAAGGTACTTAGGTACCATACAAGAGGATATAGAGAAAATATTTCTCATGGGAAATGGAGCTCATGGTGATGATCCCAAGACCTATGACGAGGCGATATCAGATATCGACTTCGAGAAATGGCTAGAGGCAATGAGATCAAAAATTGACTCGATGCACTCAAACCAAGTCTGAACCTTGGTAGATCCACCTGAAGGGATTGTACCTATTAGGTGTAAATGGATCTTTAAGAGAAAGGTAGGTACAGATGGGAATATAGAGACATTCAAGGCTAGGCTTGTAACAAAAGATTATAGTCAGCGCGAAGGCATTGACTATCAGGATACCTTCTCACCCGTAGCCATGCTAAAATACATCCGCACATTGCTTGCAGTTGCAGCCTATTTTGATTATGAAATATGGCAGATGGATGTGAAAACGGCGTTCTTAAATGGACATCTTGAGGAAGATATCTATATGGAATAGCCACTTGGTTTCACATCCAGTGATGATGATCACAAGGTCTGCAAGCTGCAAAGATCCATTTATGGACTTAAGCAAGCATCTCGGAGCTAGAATACTCATTTCAATGATGTGATCAAAATATTTAATTTCATCAAGAACGAGGAGGAACCATGTGTGTTCAAAAAGATCAGTGGGAGCGCAGTTATCTTCCTCGTATTGTACGTAGATGACATCCTCCTAATTGGGAAGGACATTCTCATGTTGACCTCAGTCAAAGTATGGTTGTCTAAGGAGTTCTTTATGAAAGATCTAGGAGAGGCATCCTTTATATTGGGTATTAAGTGTTGGGAAATGTGTCCCAAAAAGCCAATCGTCAAGCTGTTGACGGTTGAGCAATCAAGTATTGTAATTGATTTGTTAATAAATAAAATATATTTGGCATTTTCATCATAAGCTTTCATCTTCAAATGAACTCCGTTGTTATGATGAAGTTCTTAGGACTATTTAGATTCGATAAAGAGAGGATTTATCGATTAGTCCTTAAAACATTCACGACCAAATGATAGGCTGTTAATAAGGACGACAGCTTCTATCGAGCATAGGTCGCTGTAGGCCATATGGATTCGTTATCCTCTTAACCAAAGAGTATGGAGACACTGGTATGACATACAGGTGAGATATAAGGGTACATCATCATTGAACGTGACCATCTCCAGAGTATTCTGCTGTCGAGAATGTCTCTGATAGGATATAGGTATAAGTGTCCCTTAGACCTGAGATCGTCTCAGTGACTTGCAAGCAACTCACTGTGCTTTGGTACTGGACTAACTGAATTTCTAATTCAGGGACGGAAGGCTTCTGGAACAGTCAAGTACTTACGAAGTCAGAGTGTGATCGAGATGGGATTGACCACTCCAAGAGTTGGAGAAGAATGAGTCGCTGTATTTCAATTTAGCAAAACCTTGGCCAGGGTAATCTATCAGATGGATTTGATATTTTGAAATACAATATGGAAAACCTGATCAGAGTTGACAGTTGAACTCTGGGGTGTCCTATGATCATTTTGGTCAAGAGAATGAATTATATGAAAACTATATCCGCATGGGTTCTAAGGATGTTGTTCTACACATTCGACCTATCCGGTCGTCGGGTACCATTGCTAGATGGTCAGTTTGATTGGTATAGAATTTTATTTCTATACTATCAGCTTAGGTTCGGACCTATGAGGTCACACACATTAGAGTTCATGATCCGATCGGATGGTTGATCAACGATTAAGAATGTTCTAGGGTTAAATGATCAATACGATTGACATTTAACCCAGTGCAAGTGTTGTAGGAGGATCGATTAGCAATTCGATTGCTAATCGGCTTAATTTGATTAATCCAATGGATTGAGATTAAGTTTAATTAAATATAATTTAATTAAATTTAGTTTGGGCTTGATTGGATCAAGTCCAATTGGTTTATTGAATAAGCCAAGTGCAAGGAAAAACTAGTCCTAGTTCAACTAGGACTTGGGTCAATCTAATTTCTAATTTGATTAAAAAATTAAATCAGATTTAAATATAATTTAATCTGATTAAATTAGGTTCTTAATTAGGTTAAGACCTATTTTAATTGGGTTGATCTAATTTTGGTTTGATTTAGTTTGAGAAACCAAATTAAAACAAGTCATGAGATAGAATCCTAGTAAGACTAGGATTCCACCTTGCGCCACATAAGCCTTCCCCACGCCCTCTCTCTTATTCAACGCCAATATCCACTTATTTTGTGTGACAAAAGCCCTCTCCTAGGTCTCTCTCACATTCACAAAAGGTCTCCTCTCTTCTTCCTTACATGGAAGGTGGTTTGGATCAAATCAAAAAGGAATAAGTTTGGATTTTGAATTTTATGAGATAGAGTTTTAGAAATCCAAAACTCTTTCAATTTTGCACCGAATTTATCCAAATTTTTTTGAAATTTTTATGGCTTTTAGAGTATACATTGTGCACCATTTGCTGGTGATCCATGTACGAAAATATGAAGAAGGTGCTCAAGAATTGGGCATCCTTTAACTTGCCATGTTTGGATAAGCCTTGACTAGGTATTTGACCTAGATAAACACTCTATCATATCTCTCTATATAAGACGATTTTCTTCATGAAATATTCAGATAAGATAGATATTTGAGAGACCTTTTATCCATCCAAAAATCAGAGAGAAATACCTTTGGGTTGTGAAGATATAAAAGATACAAGTTAGGGTGTCTAGAGAGAGAAATGAGAAGAAGAAGAGGGTCTTCTTCTAGGGTTATTTGTCTTCATATCTTTCCTCCCTCCATCTTGAGTTTTCTGAGAGCGTCTCAGATCTGAAACTCCTTCTTTTATTTTCTATCTTTAGAAGAGTCCAAATCAAGAAGAAGGAGGCACCTGATCAACCATCAAAGAAGGATCAGCGCAGTACTAGCATACTGTGCTGATTTCCTGAAGCAGGACTTCTGATCGAGATTCGTGGGCTCGTGTGGATGACTCCTAGAGGCGGATGCGTGTGCGGCTTGCAACATCATCCTCAAGCCTGGATCAGTGAGATTAGAATGTCTAACTTGCAAGGTAATAGATCTGATCTATTGTTTAATACATACATTAGATGTAGTATAGAAACATGTTGATATGATCAACATGTAGTTCATGCTTTATTTATATATTTTAATTTTGATTTAATGCTATATAATAATCATGTAATAAGATCTTAGATCTAAGAATTCTTTGATTTTAGAAAATAAATTTTGATTTATTTTAGTCTTCCGCTGTATGATCTCGAAAAAGTTTCAAGATCTAACCCTGAAACCCTAGATCTGGTTCCTACAATTGGTATCAGAGCCTAGGTTCTTTATTACATGATTATTTATACATACTTAAATTATTTCTTAGATTAGATATAATTTATAATCTGATTATTAAATCTAAAATTAAAATTTTAGATCAATCACAAACTGCAAGGTTGTCCTGCTGTAAGGTTTACCCCTTACAGTGCAAAGGTTGTCCTAGTTTGTGTAGATCTATCTTTAATCATAAATTTGTTAGATATGATCTAGATTAAATTTATGATTTATTAGATTTAAAAGATATTTAAATCTGAAATAAAATCTCTTTGTTAATAATTTTTATGCAAAGAAATTATTTAAAGTTGAAATTGTTTCAATTACATGAACCTGTTTAGATTAGATCTAAAGTAGTTTCATGTTTATTTTACTTGTATCTTGATTATGAATCAAACATGCAATATGGTTGGTAGCATCATATTATAAAATTATTTTACAAATATAAAAATTATTTTTTGAAAAGTCGAACCCAACCCTCAGCCCAAAACTTAATTAAAAATTAAGAAGTTGTTTGATTAGGTTCTAGGATTGTGAATTGAAGAACCTAAGACACAAACCATAACACATTGGGTTAATGGGTTAGTGGGAATTAGGTCCATTAATTGGGTTAGACCTATGGTTAGATTAAAGATGGACTTAATTAGAAAATTGACTAAATCTAATCAATTGTTGTCTTAGATTAGGTCAAGGATTCTCTAGATCAATTACAATAGTTGTAGTTGGTCAAGTCCATGTCTTTAATGAGAACCAAATGGATTTGATTCTTGACTAAGCGGTCTAGCACGAACTGTTAGGTTGATCTAATCGAAACTAATTAAACCAGTTGGTGTCTAAGGTAAACCAGACCGGTGGTTTTTAATTGGGAGCCCGCTTACCTGGCCATTTTTTATGGTGTCTAAGGCAAGCTTTGGCAGACCCTCCCACTGATCGAACTTACCTGGCCTCTTGGTGAAATTATATTTTGATCGGATCACTTGACTATTCGAGTTGACCCATGTCAGCTAGGTAAATCAGTGTGACTGATTTAGGTGCTCCTAGACCAGCCCTTTTAATGGTCTCCCTTAAACTGACTTGGTGAAGCCAGTGGGAGGATCATGATAAGCTGGTTCATCTGACCTCATCCTCTATATTATTTAAATCCTCTAAAATTATTAGGTCCTTAAAATGATAAAGTTATGGAGATAACTGAGTCATAGCCTCCCATTAAGGTGTTTGATAATGAGTCCATTAACTCAATAATCATTGCAGATCCAAAGGCCTGGTGCTTGTTGACTAATAGAATTATCACTCATCATATGACAACTTGGAAGTGTCTCTCTAATGGTGGTTAGGTGAGCCAACCAAAGTTGGGCTTAATCATTCGTTGGTTAGATACATCAAATATGATCATGTTAATGGTTGGACCTAACCGGATCCTTACAGTGGAGGCCAAAGCCTACTGATTAGGTTTCTGGGGCAAAATTAAAATTACTAGAAATTATTTAGAGAAATAATTGGTTATGAACCTATCCTTAGATGTACATGGGTTGGCCAACCAAAGTTGGGCTTGTGTGCAGTCTTAGTGGATTCTAGTATCCACTAAAGAATTAGGGTAATTCTTCGAATTGGAGGTAGAGGCTACCAATTCGAATAAAATAGTGGGAGAAACCATTTGATTAAAGTCTAAATCTTTAGGTTTAATGAATCAATTACTAATTAGGTTATGGTTCTCCTTTGTGTAAATATGGCCACTTCCCTATCGCTCCGATCATTGTTGGACAATGATAAGTTGGTGAGACCCAACTTCGGTAGCTGGTACCGAAAGTTGAAGATAGTTCTGGAGCATGAACAGATCCTATATGTGATAATGGATCTTGCACCTGAGGAGCCAGCTGTCAATGCACGTGGAACAGTCAGAGACACTTACCAGAAGTGGCTCAGTGACCGGACCATGGTGCGCTGTATCATGCTGGCTGCCATGAGCGACGAGTTCAGTCGCAGATTTGAGACAGCTCAGCCAAAGGACATGCTTCAAGTGTTGGAGGATGCCTTTGGCACACCCGATGACGTGGAGAGGCACAAGACTAGTTGTGCCATCTTCAACGCCAAAATACGGGATGGTGCCTCTGTCCCTGATCATGTATTGTAAATGATCGAGCTGATGGAACGATTGAGCAAGCTCGGGTTTCCCTTGCATGAGCAGCTTGAGAAAGATGCAATACTGAACTCGCTGCCCAAGTCTTATCTCCCATTCCTCACTCATTATAGAATGACAAAGCCTGAAGAGAACTACCTTAGGTTACTGGGGTTGCTTCAAAACTTTGAGAAGGATCACCAACTTCACAAGGAGTCAGTGAACTTAGTGGGAGGTTCGTCTTCTAGTTCTCGACCTTTTGAGAAAGGGAAGAAGAACAAGAAGAAGAAAGTGAAGAAGGTGCAAGTTCAGGCTGGGACATTAGTGCAGAGCCAGACCAAAAAGATCAAGTCTGATAAGAGTCTATTCTACTGGCAAGCACCCTAGATTAGATAGTGTGTCAGATATCTACTTATGGCACTGTAGGCTAGGTCATATAAACAAGAACAGAATAAACAGGTTGACTCAAGAGGGAATCCTCGAAGTTAGTGATTGTGAATCACTTCCAACCTGTGAGTCCTGTCTTCTTGGTAAAATGACCAAGTCACCTTTTACTGAAAAAGGTGAGAGAGCTACTGAGCTCTTGGGCCTAGTACATACTGATGTATGCAGGCCCATGAGCAATAGTGCTAGAGGTGGATATTTCTACTTCATAACTGTCACGGATAACCTATCCCGATATGGATATGTCTATCTGATGAAACATAAGTCAGATTCATTTGAAATGTTCAAACGATTCTGAAGTGAAGTAGAAAAATAAATTGGGAAGAGTATTAAAACTCTTCGATCTGATCGAGGAGGAGAATACCTTTCTAGTGAGTTTCTCACATATCTAGGAAAATGAGATTCTTTCCCAATGGACTCCTCCAGGAACACCACAGCATAATGGTGTGTCTGAAAGGAGGAATCAGACTCTGTTAGACATGGTCCGATCCATGATGGGTTTTGCTAGCTTGCCGATATCCTTCTGGGGATATGCACTCGAATCGGCCTGTTATCTGTTAAATAGGGTTCCAAGTAAGTCTGTAATTAAGACTCTATATGAGATATGGACGGGACGTACGCCAGCACTTTCACACCATAGCGTCTGGGGGTGCCCGGCCTATGTCAAATGATTAGTCACAGACAAACTTGGACCTAGGTCTGACAAATGCTCATTCATAGGGTACCCCAAAGAGACAAAAGGATATTTTTTCTACCATGCTGATGAACAAAAGGTGTTCGTCAGCCTTAAGGCAATCTTTTTAGAAAAGGAGTTCCTTAGTGAAGGAACCGTTGCCTCTAAGGTTGAACTTGATGAAGTTCAACAGGTAGAAGGATCGACACCAATAGCTGAACCTGAGTCGGATATGATTAGATCAAATTTGGAGCCCAATGTACCTGCATCATTAAGGCGATTCGGTAGAGTACCGTGTCAGCCGGACAGATACTACGATTTCTTGATCTGGGATGGTGATCCCATGGAACTTGATGAGAATAATGAAGATCCGATCACCTATATGGATGCAATGCAGAGACCTGATTCCGAGAAATGGCTTGAAGCCATAAATTTGAAATGGAGTCCATGAAGGTCAACGATGTATGGACATTGGTTGACCCACCTGAAGGGGTTAAACCCATTGGGTGTAAATGGGTCTTCAAAAGGAAGAGGGGTGCAGACGGAAAGGTGGAGACCTATAAAGCCCGTCTGGTTGCCAAGGGGTATCGTCAACATTATGGTATTGACTATGATGAGACGTTTTCTCCTATGGCAATGCTCAAATCCATTCGGATAATGCTTGCAATAGCTGCCCATCTGGATTATGAGATCTGGCAGATGGATGTAAAGATAGCTTTCCTGAATGGAGAGCTGACCGAAGAGGTGTATATGATACAACCTGAGGGGTTTACATCCACAGATGAGTCTAAGGTGTGCAAGCTTCAGAGATCCATTTATGGACTGAAGCAAGCTTCTCGAAGTTGGAACATGCATTTTGATAAGGTGATCAAAACGTATGGTTTCATTAAGAATGGAGAAGAGCTCTGCATCTATAAATGGGCAAATGGTCCAGTTGTGGTATTCCTTATCTTGTACGTGGATGACATTCTCTTAATCGAGAATGACATCCCTGTACTACAGGGAATAAAAGTTTGGTTATCATCACAGTTCTCCATGAAGGACTTGGGTGAAGCATCTTACATCCTAGGATGAAGATCTATAGGGATAGATCTAAAAGGATGCTTGGGTTATCCCAGTCCATGTACATAGACACTGTGCTGAAGAGGTTCAGCATGGAGAATTCCAAGAAGGGCTATCTACCGATAGGCCAAGGAATTTCTCTCTCTAAGAAGGATTGTCCGATAACTCCTGAAGAGAGAGAATATATGAGTAGAGTCCCATATGCTTCAGTCGTGGGATCTATCATGTACGCCATGACATGTACAAGACCAGATGTGGCATACTCACCAGGAGTAGTGAGTAGATACCAATCTGATCCTGAAGAAAATCACTAAAAAGTGGTTAAAGCCATCCTTAAGTATTTGAGAAATACTAAGGACCAATGGTTGGTTTATGACGAGTCAGATCTGAAACTTATGGGGTTCACAGACTCCAGCTTTCAATCTGACCATGATGACAGCAGGAGTGTGTCGGGTTATATCTTTACTCTAAATGGTGGAGCCATATGCTGGAAGAGTTTCAAGCAACATACTATGGCAGACTCTGTTTGTGAAGCGGAGTACATCGCAGCATCGGATGCCGCGAAAAAAGCTGTGTGGTTGAGAAAATTCATCAACGAGCTCGGAGTAGCACCCTCCCTCGATGGTCCAGTCCTGCTCTACTGCGACAGCACTGGTGCCATAGCTCAGGTGAAGAAACCTAAAGCACATCAGCGGACGAAGCACATCTTACACCGCTTCCACCTGGTCTGAGAGATCGTGGATCGAGATGACGTCGACCTTTAGAAGATCGACAGAAAGGAGAACCTGGCTGACCCCTTCACTAAAGCCTTGGCGATAAAGATGTTCTACAATCACAAGTCGAAGATGGGTATTAGATACTGTGCCGAGTGGCTTTAGGACAAGTGGGAGTTGTTGGAAAATATGTCCCAAAAAGCCAATCGTCAAGCTGTTGACGGTTGAGCAACCAAGTATTGTAATTGATTTGTTAATAAATAAAATATATTTAGCATTTTCATCATAAGCTTTCATCTTCAAATGAACTCCATTGTTATGATGAAGTCCTTAGGACTATTTAGATTTGATAAAGAGAGGATTTATCAATTAGTCCTTAAAATAGTTCACGACCAAATGATGGGCTGTTAATAAGGACGACAGCTTCTATCGAGCATAGGTCGCTGTAGGCCATATGGGTTGGTTGTCCTCTTAACCAAAGAGTATGGAGACACTGGTATGACATACAGGTGAGATGTAAGGGTACATTATCATAGAACGTGACCATCTCCAGAGCATTCTGCTGTCGAGAATATCTCTGATGGGATATAGGTATAAGTGTCCCTTAGACCTGAGATCGTCTCAGTGACTTGCAAGCAACTCACTGTGCTTTGGTACTGGACTAACTGAATTTCTAATTCAGGGACGGAAGGCTTTTGGGCACAGTCAAGTACTTGCGAAGTCAGAGTGTGATCGAGATGGGATTGACCACTCCAAGAGTTGGAGAAGAATGAGTCGCTGTATTTCAATTTAGCAAAATCTTGGCCAGGGTAAACCATCAGATAGATTTGATATTTTGAAATACAATGTGGACAACCTGATCAGAGTTGACAGTTGAACTCTGGGGTGTCCTATGATCATTTTGGTCAAGGAGATGAATTATATGAAAACTATATCCGCATGGGTTCTAAGGATGTTGTTCTACACATTCAACCTATCCGATCGTCGGGTACCATTGCTAGATGGTCACTTCGATTGGTATAAGAATTTGTTCTTATGCTACCGGCTTAGGTTCGGATCTATGAGGTCACACACATTAGAGTTTATGATCCGATCGGATGGTTGATCAACGATTAAGAATCATTCTAGGGTTAAATGATCAATATGATTGACATTTAACCCAGTGCAAGTGTTGCAGGAGGATCGATTAGCAATTCGATTGCTAATCGGCTTAATTTAATTAAGCCAATGGGCTGAGATTAAGTCTAATTAAATATGATTTAATTAGATTTGGTTTGGGCTTGATTGGATCAAGTCCAATTAGTTTATTGGATAAGCCAAGTGCAAAGAAAAACTAGTCCTAGTTCAACTAGGACTTGGGTCAATCTAATTTCTAATTTGATTAGAAAATTAAATCAAATTTAAATCAAATTTAATCTGATTAAATTAGGTTCTTAATTGGGTTAAGACCTATTTTAATTGGGTTGATCTAATTTTGGTTTGATTTGGTTTGAGAAACCAAATTAAAACAAGTCATGAGATAGAATCCTAGTAAGACTAGGATTCCACCTTGCGCCACATAAGCCTTCCCCACGCCCTCTCTCTTATTCAATGCCAATATCCACTTATTTTGTGTGACAAAAACCCTCTCCCAGGTCTCTCTCACATTCACAAAAGGTCTCCTCTCTTCTTTCTTACATGGAAGGTGGTTTGGATCAAATAAAAAAGGAATAAGTTTGGATTTCGAATTCTATGAGATAGAGTTTTAGAAATCCAAAACTCTTTCAATTTTGTATCGAATTTATCCAATTTTTTTTGGAATTTTTATGGATTTTAGGGTATACATTGTGCACCCTTTGCTGATGATCCATGCACAAAAATATGAAGGAGGTGCTCAAGAGTTGGGCGTCCCTTAACTTGCCATGTTTGTATAAGCCTTGACTAGGTATTTGACCTAGATAAGGACTCTATCATATCTGTTTATATAAGATGAGTTTCTTATGAAAGTTTTGGAAAAATAGAGATTTGAGATACCTTTGATCCATCCAAAAATCAGAGAGAAAAACGTTTGGGTCATGGAGATATAAAAGACACAAGTTAGGGTGTCTAGAGAGAGAAACGAGAAGAAGAAGAGGGTCTTCTTCTAGGGTTATTTGTCTTCATATCTTTCCTCTCTCCATCTTGAGTTTCTTGAGAGCGTCTCAGATCTGAAACTCTTTCTTTTACTTTCCATCTTTGGAAGAGTCCAAATCAAGAAAAAGGAGGCACCTGATCAACCATCAAAGAAGAATCAGTGCAGTACTAGCATACTGTGCTGATTTCCTGAAGCAGGACTTCTGATCGAGATTCGTGGGCTCGTGTGGATGACTCCTAGAGGCCAGACATGTGTGCGGCTTGCAACATCATCCTCAAGCCCGGATCAGTGAGGTTAGAACGTCTAACTTGCAAGGTAATAGATCTGATCTATTGTTTAATACATACATTAGATGTAGTATAGAAACATGTTGATATGATCAACATGTAGTTCATGCTTTATTTATATATTTTAATTTTTGATTTAATGCTATGTAATAATCATGTAATAGGATCTTTGATCTAGGGATTCTCTGATTTTAAAAAATAAATTTTAATTTATTTTAGTCTTCCGCTGTATGATCTCGAAAAAATTTCAAGATCTAACCCTGAAACCCTAGATCTGGTTCCTACATTAAGGTCTATAGAGATAGACCAAATAGGATGCTGGGACTTTCACAGAAGATGTACATAGAGGAGGTGCTAAAAAGGTTTAGCATGGAAAACTCCAAAAGAGGTTTAGTACCTTTTAGACATGGCATTCATCTCTCCAAGAAGATGTGCCCTAGCACACTGAGGAGATTGAACGCATGAGCACAATTCCTTATGCTTTGGCAATAGGGAGCCTCATGTATGTCATGCTATGTACATGACCTGATATAGCCCATGCTGTGAGTGTCACAAGCAGATATCAGTCGAATCCAGACGAAGAGCACTGAACTTCTGTGAAATGTATCCTTAAGTACTTGAGAAGGACTAAGGATATGTTTCTAGTCTTTGGGAATGGAGAACTCCAGATTCAGGGATATGTAGACTCAGACTTTATGTCTGATATAGATGATCGAAAGTTGACATCTGAAAGTCTGTTCATTTGCAATGGTGGTGCAGTTAGCTGGAAGAGTTTCAAGCATACGATGATTGCTGATTCCACCATGGAGGCAAAGTATATTGCTGTATCGAAAGCTGTGAAGGAGATATTCTGGTACAAGAAGTTTACCGTGGAGCTTGGAGTGATGTCATCGGATGCCATCCCTCTTTACTACGATAATAATGGTGCCATAGCCCTAGCTAAAGAGCCAAGATCTCACCAGAAGTCCAAGCACATTGAGCGGCGATTCCATCTGATCCATGATTACCTTGAAACGGGTTATGTCGAGGTTAAGAGAGTCGACTCCACAGACAATGTGACAGATCCACTGACAAAGCCATTAGGCTAGCAAAAGATCGAAGCCCACCTTGAGAAGATGGGACTTAGATATGTAGCCAATTGGCATTAGGTCAAGTGGGAGTTTGTTAGATGTGTGCCCTAGATGCCAGATTGGCTGACACATTCCTGTACAAATCTAAGGGTAAATTTATAATTTTGACTATAAATAAATAAAAAGATTATTCTTCTATCACATTGTGTACATTGTGTCTATGATACATCCTTTGAGTTAGCAGGAATGTCAATTCATATTTTCGAGAGTTGAAAATTTAAGGCATGAATTTACATAACTAACTCATAAATAGCTCCTGACCATAGGATCATCACGAGGATGGTGATCGATCCGAAAGATTGGTGTACGATCGCTTCCTTAGGGTAGATGTATCTTGAGTCTACGGTGTAGAGACACCGAAGCAAGAGTACAGATATTTATTGAGAATGAGAGTACTGAGCGTGACCATATCGAGCAGTCATAAGGAAGTCTACCTTTTCATCGATGACTTGCTCGATGCTGCAGTTGTGTGTCTAGTTCTTTGACCTGAGGTGCATTGACAGTTCACCTTGAGTGTGTTATAGTTTGACTACACCATAACTCGGTCTCCTAGCCATTCGGAACCCTGAGGTATATGTTGGCTGTAGCATATTCATTGTAGGAACTAGGTCGCACCAAGATGGGATCTATCAACCTCGGTAGATGAGAGGAGTAGTCCTATGATGATCGAAAGATTGAGTCCTTAAGCCCATGGCCATGGCAGAGTGAAATAATAGAAAAGAGTTTTCCATTGGGGTTTCACATCGGACTAGATCGATCGATTGATTCATATGACTAATGTTAGGTTTGATGAGTTCACCTTAACCCTAATTCAGTCGGGACTCATGATAGAGGAACTCAATCACACAGGTAGCTACACTGAGAGGTTCGTATTTAGTTCTGATGGGTTACCACCATATACTGCTAGATGTCACTGGTGGATTTTCGGAGCAATTAGAATGATCTTGATGATCGATCATTCTAATTGTATGAATCAGAAGAGTTCTGATCCATTGAAAGGAGTTTCGATGATGTCAATGATGAGATCACGAAATATCTTATTACCATATAAAATTGAACCTAACTGGGTCACACTAATAAGGGTTAGGATCTGGATGTCATCAATTAGGCTAGCCCAATTGATTTGGATTAGATCCAATTAGGTTCAAGGAAATCGTGCTAGCACACGATTGAGCCTAACTTTCTCCTCGTGTAATCTTTTCTATCTCGACAGAGCTAAATGTGATTTGACTCATCCAGAGAATCTTGAAAAGTTTCTCTCAGTCTTAATGAAGCATGTCCAGCTCAAAAAAGGTTTGTCTTAATTCATGAGATGAATTTAAGACAACACCTGCTAATTCCTGACACCTGCCATTTTTATTTTTGGACATCTGTCAAATGTTGACATATGGGTCTTAAATTGAAGGCCACTTGGCAAGAGGTTATTGGAAGATTTTTGTGGAGTGTCCACAAGCCAAACCACATCAAATTGGGCACCATAATCAGATTATGGCGTGAGCCCAATTGGATTAAGTGGGCGCCCCAAGTGGATAAAGATGGAAGGACTCTTGATAAGATTGGACTCCTTGGCGCCAACTCTCTTTGTGCTTATCCGAAGATGGCACCAACTTTGAGTGAGAGGATTGGGTGCTTATCTAATATGATCAGATGACATCAAGCAACCAATCAAAATTTTTCCAGAGTTTAATGGAATTATTTGATTGGTTGATTGATGAGAAATTTTAGGTGCAGCAGGGTCTATTTAAACCCTTCTGCGCCTAAGGTTTTGAGGCTGAAGTTGTTTTATGTGCCAAACCTAATAGCTGCCATCTCCTCTCCTCTTCTCCACATCCTCCCTGCTCTCCTCTCTTCCCTCTTCACGTCCAAGGAGTTGGACGTCCATCTGGCAAAGGTCTAAGGCGTGGTGATGTCTGGAACAGGAAGGCTGCAGGACATCTTTGACAGGCCGCTGCTCCAACTTCAGAAGGAGTTCTAAAGCACTTCCAAATCAGATAGAGATATGATTTTTAGAGTATAGATTTATGAGGAGAAGATATTCTAGGTCCTATCCAAGTGGATATCAGTAGAGGCCAGGCGCTAGATGGAAGGACTCTTGATAAGATTGGACTCTTTGGCGCCAACTCTCTTTGTGCTTATCCAAAGATGGTGCCAACTTTGAGTGAGAGGATTGGGTGCTTATCTGATGTGATCAGATGACATCAAGCAACCAATCAGAATTTTTCTAGAATTTAATGAAATTATTTGATTGGTTGATTGATGAGAAATTTTAGGCGCAGCAGGGTCTATTTAAACCCTTCTGTGCCTAAGATTTTGAGGCTGAAGTTGTTTTATACGCCAAACCCAATAGCTGCTGCCTCCTCTCCTCTTCTCTACATCTTCCCTACTCTCCTCTCTCCCCTCTTCATGTCCTAGGAGTTGGACATCCATCTGGCAAAGGTCTAAGGCATGGTGATGCCTGGAATAGGAAGGCTGCAGGACATCTTCGACAGGCTGCTGCTCCAACTTCAGAAGGATTTCTGAAGCACTTTCAAATCAGATAGAGATCTAATTTTTGGAGCATAGATTCATGAGGAGAAGATATTCTAGGTCCTACCTGAGTGGATACCGATAGAGGCCAGGAACTTACGTGGCTACATCAGAACCTTGGGATTTCTGCGATCATCTTCAGGGTAATCAAATTACCCTTGAGGTACTTGTTTCCTCTTCATATCTTAGATTTATTTTAGACTTCAATATCAGATAATAAATTAGTTCTAGAGAATTAGATCTGAAATAAATATAGGATAAATTTATTTAAATTTATTTCATTCCAGATTTGGTGAAACCTGGAAGATCCTATCGGAAAAAGTAGTTTTTTTCTTCAGAGAGAGCTCTCATGCAGCTAGCTTGCATAGTTCTGCGCCACACATACCATACAATAAACTCTAATATTTTAGATATTCTCTTTTATATTATTTTATCTTTTATTATCTAATATAATATTCTTTATAATTCTTGATACTCTCAGGTACGGATGTGGCGGGGTCACCAGTGACCCCACACAGTCACACGGAGTAGCACCCAACTCTCGAGTCAGTGGCATGGTAGAGGATCTACCTGACTCGCAGCACCTCTGACTCAATCGGAGGATTGAGAGCTTATCCATATTTAGAGCTACTCGTAAGTACTATATCTTCACTGAATTTAAAATTTAGCCATTTTAAATTCTAATATTTATTGTTCAAAATCAATTTTACAGTACATTTAGAGAGCTTGAGATGCCTCATATGATTATCGATATCATCGACGATTGATGCTGAGGTTGATGAATGAATTTTCCAGTTAGCCATAGGGGCTCGTGATGTAGTCAGGGAGATATTTTGGATAAGTCAAAGGTGTTTAATTTTTTAATTCATGATAGATTTATATTCTATTTATTAATACATGCTTGTTTTTACTTACGAAAGTACTACTGATTCGAGACTCCTCAGGATGAGGAGGCTGACCGTTGGACCTTCGAGGAGGTGGCCATATGTAGGCTCTAAGGTAGACTGTATAGCCTTAGGCAGTCCGTCATAGAGCACTCTAGTTCTGAGTCACCATCTGATTGAAAATCTTACACAGATCACTGGATGTGGGTGGATATATGAGAAGCCCTTTGTGACTGATGGAGCACTGGGGAGTATTCTGGTAGACGGCAGAGGGCATGACAGAATCAGACCATCCAGTAGGATCCGATCAAGTGTACCGATGGCTCTGTTGGCACACATATTATAGCCGATAGATTGATAAAAACTCTATACTTAAATTAATTTCATATTGAATTGATCATATGTATATTTTAATTAATTTAATTTTATTATTTATTTATTATAGATATGGCAGCTGGGTCATGCATTAGGGTAGCTGTAAATATGGGAGGCCACACACCAGTCTAGGAGGACTGATGATTATTTAGACCCTAGATCTCCACAGATTACATTAATAATTTTAAATATTATTTATTTAATTTTTATATATACTAATATGTATGGACTAATGAATTTCTAAATTGTATAGGCGAATTATGTGGACTATCTTGTATCACGATACAGTGAGGACCCATCCTCTCAGTCCCTCCTTGATCTCGAGGGATGGCTTAGGGCCATTGGAGGAGTGAATAGAAACTGGATCATAGGATTCGACTATAGCTTTGGTCCTCAGTTGTTGATACTCTTTGACGTCCTCCTCACAGGCTTCGACGACCCAGACAGGGGTGATGCACATGTGGAGGAGGTCGTCCACGGGCTTTGGAGCCAGCGATCTCAGAACTTTCGAGATGCCATTCGAGATACAATCATTGAGATTCTCCAATGTTGGAGCAACTTTTAAGGTTGTGGATGTCTGAAAATAGCTAGGATCAGGTCGTGGAGGTCCTTAAAGGCCAACAACACAGTAACACAAAAATAGCCTTAAGGATTTCAGCAACATTGTAAATCCTGTCGGTAAGATTTTCTTCTTTGATTCGAACTCTTTCTCTTCCAAATCTAAAATATTTCTTTTTAGATCTAGAAGCAACCTTGATGAAGCCTTCAAAAAGTAAAAGATGGGGGCATGAAACTCTTCTTGGGCGGCCAAGAGAGGGTGCACAAAAGGAGCCTTGCACAAAGGAGGGTGCTAGAAAACCTAGCGCCTCCTTTCTTTCCTTTTTGGGATTGGCGGCCAAGCAATCCTAGGGTTTCTTGCTACTAGAATGTGGAGAAGATTAGAGAGAGAGGAAGGAAGAGAGAGAAAATTAAGGAAAAAATATTTTTGTATTCATTTGCTTCATCGAGTCAGAATACAGTGTATCTTTATATATAGGGTCAATGTGACCTAACCCAAAAACTCCTCTGGCTAACTCAATATAAGATTGTGCTCATCCAAATTCATATACACCCATTACTTGACCCAATCTCATAATCTTGGACTCAATCCTAGCTTAAAAATAAGTTAGCCTCTCAAGACCCAAAACTCCTGAATCTCAAGATCCGAAAGGCTGATAGCCTTTCATCCTAGGATCCAAAGTAGCCCTGAAAACCCCATGACCACCTCATAGACTTTGGACCCTGGCCTTAGCCTTGGTCCTCTGAGCCTTGGGAGCACTATATAAGGCCCAACAATCTCCACCTTGATGCCCCAAGGCCTCAGCCAACTCCATCCTGTCTATCAAGTACCTCAGTGTCGCATATTTTTGAAAACTATCACGTGGAAGTATCTTCGTTAGTACATCTACTGGATTCTCCTTGATATGGACCTTCACCAGCTTCACCTCATCTTCTTCCATACACTCTCTAATCTGATGATACCTGATGTCGATGTGCTTCATCTTCGCATGGTAGATAGAGTTTTGTGCAAGTAATAGTGCACTCTGACTATTGCAGTGCACCCTGACAGCCTCCTGTGTGAGGTCCATCTCTAATGCCAAGCCCTTCAGCCATAGGACCTCCTTCACTACCTCCATAATGCCAATATACTCTACCTCAGTGGTGGATAAGGCTGTGATGGGTTGCAAGCATGATCTCTATGAAATGGAACCTCCAAATAGCTAAATACAAAATCTGTCGTCGACCGTCGGGTGTCCACATCTCCATCGAAATCCACATCTACGAACCCTCCTATTAGCCCCTGAGCCTCCTTAGATATGTTGGAGAGTCCTTCAGCACCTTCTCATTGTCCATAGTAGATACCGACTCCAACAATACCCATCAAGTACCTGAAGAGATCCCCTTCAGTGCTCGCTAGTGTTCCCTGCCAGGCTGCGTCATGAACCTGCTGATCTGGCTCACTGCATGGGTGATATCCGACCTACAACACACATGGCATATATAAGGCTCCCCACACCAGAGGCATATGGCACTCTCTCCATCTCCTAAGCCTCCACCTCAGGCTATGGCGACATCATCTTCGAAACTCTAAAGTGCCCGGCAAGTGGTAGCTCTGCCAGTTTCGCTTCCTTCATCCCGAATCTCTCCAAGACCTTCTTGATGTAACCTCCTTAAGATAAATGCAGCAACCTCTTGGCTTGATATTTGAAGATTTCTATATGTAAGATCTTCCTCGCAGGCCCCAAATCCTTCATCTCAAACTCTCGAGACAAGGCTGCCTTCAGTTCCTGCACAATCTTCCTACTCTTGCATGCTATAAGCATGTCATCCACATACAAGAGTAGGAATATCCTAGACCCATCTTCCAAAGATTTAACATAAACATAAGATTCATACTCATACCTAGAAAGCTCGATGCTCCTCATATAAGAATCAAACTGCTTGTACCATTATCTCGATGACTACTTCAGTCTGTATAGCGATTTCTGCAACAAACAGACTTTTTCTTCTGCTCTAGGCTCTCAAAACCCAGGTGGCTGCTCCATGTGGATTCTCTCCTCCAGATGCCCATGAAGGAATGCTGTCTTGACATCCATCTGCTCTAGCTCTAAATCCTGAGCTGCTACGATGCTCAGCAGCATCCTGATGGAAGTATGCTTGATGATGGGAGAGAAAATCTTGCTGAAGTCGATGCCTTCCTTCTAGGAGTATCCTTTGGCCACTAGCTTCATCTTGTACTTGATATCTCCCTACTCTAAAGGCCCCTCCTTGCATTGGTAAACCCACTTGCAAGCAATAGATTTCTTTCTTTGTGGCAACTGCACCAATCACCATGTCTCATTTTTATGGAGAGACTGTATCTCCTCAGATATTGCTTGGACCCACTTCCCTCTGTCCTAACTCTCCATAGCCTTCTTATAGGTGTAGGAGTCCCCATTCACTATCACCAAGGTATATGACACTATCTCTTCGAAGCCATATTGTTCCGATTGCCTGATGTTCCTTTTGGGCTTGTGCAGTGCAACCCCGATGTCCGTCCTAGGTCCAGCTTGCTCTTGCTGGATCTCCAAGCTTCTTTCATCCATCTGAGCTCTCTCCACTTGTGAAGATACCTTTGGGGAGTGTTCCACCTGAATACCAAGTCCTCTCGATGTACCTGCAAGTGGCAAAATAGAATAGGATGTTAGTTTTCCAGTGCTGCCATTCTGGACCTCCTGTTGCTCCTCCATGCCATCTTGCCTTTGAAGAACTGAATTTTCATCGAAGGTGACATCTCTACTGATGAAGACCTTCTTCTCTAAGGGATCCCATAACCAATATCCCTTAACTCATCATAGATATCCTAAGAACGCCATCTTCCATGACCCGACGTTCAATTTGCTCCGCTCACCAGCACCGATGTACACAAATGCTGTGCACCCAAACACCCTTAGATGGCTCAGCCCAATCTTCCTTCCAGACTATTTTTCCTCTAGAATACCACTATCTAACTTGGTGTGAGGTGGTCGATTCACCAAATAACAAATTGCATCCACTGTATCAACCCAGAACGCCTTAGGAAGATCTGCCTGCAGCCTCATGCACCATACCTTTTCCATAAGGATTCTGTTCATCCTCTCGGTCATCCTATTTTGCTGAGGAGTCTCTCTCATCGAGAAGTATCTTTTGATGCCATACTCCTCACAAAAAATCTGAAACTCTTTACTGGTGTACTCCCCACTATTATCAGACTGCAGACACTTCAAGCTCTGATCTGTCTCCTTCTCCACCTCAGCTTTCCACACCTTGAATTTGATGAAGACTTCTGATTTCTCCTTCATGAAGTAGATCTATACCTTCCTTGAGAAATCACCTTTGAAGGTCAAGAAGTATCTCACCCTGTTTTTGACTGAAATCGGAGTCGGTCTCCACACATCAGTGTAAACTAGTTCCAGTGGGGCTGCACTGCAGGCTGAACTACTGGCAAACTGCACTCTCCTCTGCTTTTCTATCTGGTATGGCTCACATACCTCTGAGATACCTCCATCCAAATATGGAATCAAACCATGCTTGCTCAGCTTCTTCATCCCACGATCTCCCATGTGGCCTAGGTGATAGTGCCATAACCGATGAGCCCCCTGTTGGTCCTGAGCTGTTGCTGCTGTATTAGATTCGGTAGTCACCACAGATCCTTCTATCCTGTAGAGATTGTTCTCCATCCTTCCACCTCTCATCACTACCATAGCTCCATTTGAGATGTTCAACACCCCACACTTGGCACGACCGTTGAAGTTGTAGCCGTTCTACTATAGGTAACCTAGTGACAAGATTCTTCTTCAGATCAGAGATGTGCTTCACATTAATGAGAGTCTGCACCATCCCATCAAACATCCTCACCCAAATACTCCCAATACTAACAACTCTACATAGGTGATTATCTCCAAGTGTCACACTCCCTTCATCCGTCCTGGTGTATGTAGCGAACCAAGATCAGTTTAGGATGTAGTGATGCAAACAGGTTGAATCCAGAGTCCATACTTCTGTGTATTTCCTATGACCATCTGATACCACCAAGAGATCATCCTTCACCTCACTATCAGCCACTGTACTCAGTGCATTAGATCCTCCCTTATCTCCCTTCTTGTTCTTCCACTGTGGACAATCTCATTTGAAGTGCCCGATCTCATTGCACTTGTAGCACCTGGCTTCCTTTCTGCTCCTACTCTTCTGAGACTTTGACCATCTTCTTGACTTGTCTCTTTTCTTTTCTCTTTCTGATCTCTCCCTCATGGCCAAGCCTTCTTGGGGAGTACCTTCCTTGGTCAACTTCTCCCACTATTCATTGGACCGCAACACCGAGATCATGTTTTCATACTCCAGGGTCTCCTTGCCGTATAGCAGCATCATCACCAATGGATCATAGGAAAGGGGTAGTGAGCATAGCAGTAGCAATAACTCATCTTTCTTTTCCATCTTTATCCTGATGTTCAGCAACTCGTTGCACACCTGGTCAAATTTCTGAATGTGACCCAAGACATCTCAACCTTCCTACATCCGAAGGCTATACAGTCTCTTCTTCAACATCAGCTTATTGCACATATTTTTTTTCATATATATGGTATGCAACTTTGACCATAAATCTTTCAGGGTCCTCTGCTCTAACAATGAGTAGAGCACCGCATCTACTAAACATCCTCTACTCATAGAACAAGCCTTCTTCTCTAAAGACATCCACTGACGATCCGTTATCCCTTCAGGCTTCTCCTCCAATGCTTGATCAAGATCTGCTTGAACCAAGAGATCTTCTACCCAAACTTTTCATATGAAAAAAATTTCTTTTCCATCAAACTTCTTGAAATCAACCTTCATGTTGCTTCCCATGGTTGGATCCAAACCAAAAACACAACAAAACTCCAAGAGATTTAAGAAATATCTTGATAAGGTCTAATACCAATTGTTGGAGCAACTTTCTCAAGTTGTGGATGTCTGAAAATAGCTAGGATCAGGTCATGGAGGTTCTTGAAGGTCAGCAACACAGCAATATAAAAATAGCCTTCAGAATTTTAGTAGCCTTGTAAATCCTGTTGGCAGAATTTTTTTTTTTCGATTTGAACCCTTTTTCTTTCAGATCTGAAATCCTCCTTTTCAGATCTAGAAACAACCTTGATGAGGCCTCCAAAAAGAAAAAGAAAGAGGCATGAAACTCCTCTTGGGTGGCCAAGAGGGGGCACATAAAAGGAAGCTTGCACAAAGGAGGGATCTAGAAACCCTAGTGCCTCCTTTCTTTCCTTTTTGGGATTGGTGGCCAAGAAACCCTAAGATTTCTTGCTACTAGAATATGGAGAAGACCAGAGAGAGAGGAAGAGAGAGAAAGTTAGGAAGAAAATGGTTTATATTCATTCACTTCATCAAGTCAAAATACAATGTATCTTTATATACAATATCAATGTGACCCAACACAAAAACTCCTCTGACTAACTCAATATAAGATTGCGCTCATCCAAGCCTATGTACACCCATGACTTGACCTAATCTCATAATCTTTAACTCAATCTTAGTCCAAAAATAAGTTAGCCCCTCAAGGTCCAAAACCCCTAAACCTTAAGATCCAAAAGGCTGACAGCCTTTTGTCCTAGGAACCAAAGTAGCCCTAGAAACCTCATGACCACCTCATAGACTTTGGACCTTTGCCTTAACCTCGATCTTCTGAGCTTTGAAAGCACCATATAAGGCCCAATATTTGGGACCCGCATTTATGTGATCAGTTGGACTCATTGTCACAACCATCATAGTAGGTAAGTTTATTAATAATATTTTTTAATTATTTTAAATTTTTATATTTAGAAGCTTCATATGTTTAGACTTGAGTTTGAAAAAAAGATTTAAGGGATAAAAATTTAATCTAACCATCCAATCGATGGGCCAGAGGTGTCTATAGCTCCGTATCATTGAATGAAATGTGTAGGAATAATCTGTTCGAGAATCAAAGTAATATATAGAAATATACACCTCTATATCGATATATATTTTTTCATATTAAAATTTATTAATATTATTTTATTTTTTTTATTACAGAATACTGAGACATCTAGCTCTCATCCATCAGCTGCTGAAAAGGACATACAGGAGTAGGAGGAGGATGATGAGGAGGATCTCACATGATTTTTTTTAATATGTATATAATTTTGATACTTGTAAAGAAGTATAAATTTATAAAATTATATAATTTATATTTTTAATATAATATAATTAATTTTATATTTATGATTATGGTAAATAATTATTATTTTATTTATAATAGATTTTAAAAAATATAACTACTTGTTACTATGATTAAAATAGATTTTAAAAAATTTAATTATAAATTTTAAAAAAAAACTATTAGTGATGGCCTTAGCTATGCTAATTGCATCGGTAAAGACTATTACCGACGGCATTAGCATCGGCAATGCCGTCGCTAATATTTTTTTAAAATTTTAATTAAAAAAAATTAAAATAAAAAAATATTAGTGATAGATTTATTGTTGCTAATACTATCGCTAATTATACATATTAGTGATGAGATTATTGTTGCCGCTAATAATGGTAATTAGCGACGATCTTATTTTTGATGAACTTTTAGCGACGGGTGTTCATCGCTAATAGTTTTAGGGATGGAGATTTGATTATTAGTGACGGCAATTAGCTGTCGCTAATAACCTATTTTCTTATAGTATTGGTATCAGAGTTTTGATCCTTCACATTTGTGAGGGTTTAGTTTATGATCTATATGCATAGGCAACACAAGCAATTAGAAGAAAGACTACATAATTTAAGTACATTGAAGGACAAATATAATTATTGCTACTAATCCTACTTTGATGGATGATGAGACAAAGGAACATCCTGTGCAATTAGAGGAGAAATTGCCTAACTCATAGAGATCATATCACGATTGGTGATGCTTTTAGCACAAGCACCAACAACTCCTATGGCAAAGCTCTCTCACATGTTTGGAGATGAAGATCTACTTTTTAGAAAGAAAGATGAAGGCAAGAAATTATCTCAAGCTAAGCTAAGTGGTTTAGCCATAAGATGGAGAAGCAGCTATTTTTCCATCTTCAATTTTGATTTAGCAAGAGCTAAATCCCCTAAATAGGAGAAACTAGGATCGTTAACTCGATGTAGACCACTTTAGCCATTATAGGTATTCAAAAGGATCAGTAGATTTCATGCGGCCCAGTTTGACCACTATGAGTATCTAAAAGGATCATTAAACTCAATATGGACTACTTTGGCTACTACGAGTATTTAGGAGGATCATCAAAATTAATGTGAATCACGTGTTAAATTTCCAAAGACCATAACATGGTCATACGATGTATTTTTATGTAATGCAATGAAGTCTTTCTCTTCTATGTCAATTATATGTTTTCTATATTTTATCTTTTAGGTTGATGACAAAAAGGAGGAGAAATATAGAAGAAATAGAACAAATAATTAAGGAATAAGATAAATATATGAGAAATAAGAGAAATATAAGGTTATATGACTTGATATAAGAAATATAAGAAGATATGAGATCATAAAAATGGAATCATGAAGAAAATAATGAATAACCAAGAAGAAAATAATGAATCAATAAGTATCATTGATGTAAACATAATGATGAATTCTTGCTGTAATACATTTGTTTATACTAATGCATTCTGATATGCTTTGATATATTCCGATACATTTGATTTGATATACTTTGATATATTCTAATACATTTGATTTGATAATTAATGATACCTTTGAAATATTGACTCTGATACAATTGTTATACATTATGACTTGATATTAATTTTCAAAATCTTTAGATCTAATATTTTGACAAATACACCATTAGAATCAGTATATCATTGAGCCCTGATTTATCTTTCTTAATTTCCTTTGCTTTAATACATTATTGAAGTTATCATGATCAAATGTGCTCAATGCATATTTTGTTTTGATATAAGTACATTATTTGCATGTATTCAAAGTTTTATCATCATCATAAAGGAAGAGATTATTGATCTAAGGATTAATTTTGATGAATATAAAATATTTGAGTACTTATTTTTGATACTAATGAGTTGATGAAGTTCTTATATAGATATTTTTGGAAAGTTAAAATCATTCTTAAGAAACTTGTATTGATGGACAAGTTTTGCAAGCAAAAGAAGAGGATTGCATAAAGCTACATCATGAAAAATAAGAAAAAGAAACTTGAGTGGACCTCTAGTTCAAAAGAATCGATTTGGGCATGTATTTTTCAAGTAGCACAGACTAGAAGTCGACCCCTTCTTAAGTATGAGTTGACTCTCTTAGACAAACAGAACATAGAAGTTTCAGTGCCAAACCTCAAGTCGATCTCTACTTGACTGCAAGTCGACTCTCTTAGGAAAGATAGAGAAGTGTTTCTATAGAATAGTACTCGAGCCGACTCCTACTTAACTACGAGTTCACTCATAGTTGCTCGAGTCGACCCCTACTTGGCCTCGAGTCGACTCAACTATGGCTAATAGCAACAATAGCTAGTTCTACAGAAAATCTAGATTTTTTCAAATAGTTTCAGACGACTAGTTTTTGATCCCAACGGCTAGAAATTGCTAGTTATCTTTTTTTGGAGTATTTAAAAGCATTCAAACTTGATTAAAATAAGAAGAAAAGGAGAGAGAAGTGCCAAGAGAAAGAGAAAGAAGGAGAAAGGCCAAGTTTGAGCTAAAAAGCATTTAAAAGAGCTGAAAGCAATCAATTTCTTGAAGCATTCAAAGAGTTTCTTAGTGCATTAATTGAAAAGCTTCCTCAACATATTCTCCAAAGAGCTTCATTGACTTTTATTTTCTCTATTAGGAGTTTTTATTGTTTTTACATTTGTATTTCTCATTTTCTGCTGTGAGCAAGCTTCAATTGGGATTGAAACTTGGGGAAAGGCCAATCCAAGCCTGAAATTGGATTGAGTTTGTTTGAAAAATTTTAGGAGAGATTTTGAAAAAAGATTTTGGTCGATGAATCTGGAAAACCAACTAGGTTTAGATTGTGAACCTGAAAAATAATCTTATTATAATCTGTATAGAGATTATAGTAGAATTTTCAAGTAAGACTTGGTGAGTGGACGTAGGTGCTGAGGTTGGCATCAAACCACTATAAATCTTTAGTGTTTATGTTAGCTTCTCTTTTGCTAACATTGCATCCTAATTACTCACTCATTTCAGCATTCCTTACTTTGTATCATCTCACCACACTTCATATACTTTGAAATTTGTGCATAACAAGTTTTAAATTTTTGAAAAATCCAATTCATCCCTTCCTTCTTGGGTTGTCTCTCTAGGCAACACTATCCATACATTTATCCAAGGTTCTGTTGAACCATGCCAAACCGATTGATTTGGGTTGTACCAAACTAGACTAGTCGAGGATCGGCACGGTTTAGGCATTTAATTTGGTTCCCCTCCTTGTCTCAGCTAAATCAAGAGAGCACCCTCCTGGCTCATATAAATTAAGAGAGTGTTACCCCCCTCACCCTGATAAAAAAACTCTCAAAAGCACCACACCACCACCATCATGAAAATCCCTTCAACAAACCCCCCCCCCCTCTAACCCCCTCCTCAGTCAGGTTAAGGTTAGGATCAAGTTGTATCATTCTTTGCCTCCAAAAATATTATCTTTAATTTATTGTATTGTTAATAATAGCAACATATACAAATTTATTTATCTGTCAATGCGACTTTGCTTACAAGGTCTTGCTCCAAGGCCCAAATACATTCTAAATCTAAAGAAGCGAAATGGGATTTTAATTCCAATTTTGCTCTATAGAAAATGCACATCCTTTCAAGAATACTAGAGGCAGTGAACTGTAGCATAATATCATGCATATGAATTAATATCTACACAAGTCCACAAAGGTCGGGGAAGAATGACTTCTATTAATTGGTTTGACTCCCTAACTCTTTGCAAAAGACAATCATCAAGGATGGGCATTATGTTAAGAGATTTTGAGAAGAGTTGTCTTTATTTTATTTTTTTTATTATGAGCAAGGCTTCTCTTGCATTCACATTTTTAGAGTCTCAATCTCTTGTGACATGCAGTGAAAGCTTGTACGAATTTCCTTTATTTTATACCCCTACCTACTTACAGGCTTTGGTCAATTTGTGTTTTAATTTTCTTGTTTCAAGAAAACTCCCCTTAACTGTGATATAAGAAAGGGAATCAGAATAGCATGTACCAACCTTTGAAGGGTAGAAACAGCTGAAAAAAACAATGTAATAAAAATCTTGATATACCACTTGCATTCAGATGCATATAAACTTTCTAGGCTAAGTAACATCAACATTCAATAATTCTAGAGTTAGAAGAAAATCTAGTTTACATGTCTAAAGGCATCTAGAAATTAACAGTCTCACAAGCAATCTTACAGCCACCTCCGAAAGTGGCTTGTACGTAAGTGCCAACACCCAAGAACCTTGCCTTGTATATTTCTTATATATCTCCACATATGTTGGAGG
The DNA here is from genome assembly GCF_000442705.2 of Elaeis guineensis. Classification (NCBI taxonomy): domain Eukaryota; kingdom Viridiplantae; phylum Streptophyta; class Magnoliopsida; order Arecales; family Arecaceae; genus Elaeis; species Elaeis guineensis. The sequence goes on from NC_025996.2 coordinate 91,362,865, forward strand.
CAAATCAATCAACCTATCCTGAATGGTTTCAGGTACACCCTGCTATTATAAAACAGCTCAAGTTACATGGACTATAGCAACAAATCAACTAAAGACAAATTGAAACTAAGTCATCAGCACTTGTTTTTTTTACCAAAAGATGATTCTTTCCCTGACTAAAGCAATATATCCAATATAGAGTAACAAAGTAAAAAGAAGCAAGATAATGATGGCTTGATAAAAGTTAATTTCATTAGCACTGATAATTTATATAATTGAACGGTGCACAAAAGCAAATCCTGGTTATTATGATTAGCATAGACTTTTAATAAATTATTCTAAGTAGTACCAAGAAATGCATGAGTGGCTTTAGCTATCAAATAGCAATAATCATGAGAAATGATATTATTAAAACAAAGGTGCAGATAATTGCACCAGAGGCAATCAGCATGACAATTAATGGAAAGATCGCAACTTCTAATTGAGATATAACTGCCTAACTTTCTACTATCAGACAAACAGTAGCACCAAATAGGTGCCAAAGAATCAAAGAGTTTATATTTTGGCACCACCAACCTTCATGAATGCAAGAAATTATTCCTGAATGCAAACAACAACAGCCATTCTTTTTAAGTGAGATGCAGAACGGTGTCTCCGTACAATGTGCAGAGCATATCCACCTGACCTAAATTCAGGTGAAATCAGAAAATCAAAATCATAAGAACAACATCAAAAAGCATAATGCTGATCACAGATACTCAAGCAAGATGACGAACACATTAAGCATCACCTGTATAGAGATGAATAAATTGTTAGATGTATGTCCTAGAAGCCAATATGGCTGACACATTGTAATAAAATTAGGATATAATTTTGTACTTAATACATTAATTTGATCAATAAAAGGGGCAAGTTTAATTTTTATTCAAATATGATGTGTCCTTGAATCATCTATAGAATTAACATTTCGATATATATTCTCAAAGTATTGAGAATTAGAGATATGTATTTAATTCCTAAATACTCCCGGTCATAGTATCATCATGAAAATGGTGATCGATCCGAATAGATCGGTGCACAGATCGCTTCCTTCTGGGTAGATGAGTCTCTGATCTACAGCGTAGAGACATTGAGTGATGAGTACAGATAGTTATTAGAAAACAACTAGTACTGAGTGTGACCATACGAGAGATCACTTGAATTTCTACTCGATCATCAATGATTGTCTTGATGTTGTAGTTGTGTGAATAATCCTTTGACCTATGATGGTACGACTATTCACAGTGAGACTGCTGAAGTTTGACTGACACATAAACATGGTCTCAATGAGCTCTTGTAGTGGATGTTGGCGATAGTTGGTCCACTATAGGAGTAGGGTGTGCATCAAGATGGAATCTATCGATCTTGATAGAAAGGAGTAGTTCTATGAGATTTAAGAGGCTAAGTTTGAGAATCTGTGGCCACAGCAGTGTGATTGTTAGAAAGGAGTTTCCTTAAAGATCACAATTGGACTAGAGCTTATCGAATCTATCATATGACTGATGATGAAGTTTGATGATTTATTTATGACCTGCCATCCAGTCAAGACTCATGATAGAGGGACAATCACATGCGAACTACATCTTAAGGTTCTTTTTCGGTTCTACTAGATTGCCACTACATATTACTAGATATCACTGATGAATTATGAGAGCTCACTAGGATTACTCAGGATCGACGATCCTTGATGAGTTAGAGTGGAATTATTTCGATCCATTGAAAAGAGTTTTAATGATGCTATGATAGAGATCATTGTATATCTCACTGCCAGATAGAATTGAATCTATGAGATCATACAATAAAGGGATTAAATTTGAAATAAGTAATTGGGCTTATGAAGTCTCAATTGGGTTTAGAGAAATCCTATTGGGTTCAAGGTAACTTTGCTAGCACATGGTTAGACTCAATTTTTTCTTTACATTTAAATTTCTTATTTGATAAGATTAATTTAAATTTAATTATCTACTAATAATCTAAATGAATTAGATTCATTAGGTTCTAATTGTTGGATGCCTAAAATTTTGGATCAAATGAATTAAGGGTTCAAATCCTTAATTAATTTCCTTGATAGCTTTTACTGGGCACCATTTGATTTGATCAAGTTGGATGTGTCCACCTATTAGAGGGCGTGTGGAACCATTATGGGGTGTCCAATGGGTATCATGTTGGGTGTGTTTTTATGGGTGCAAAGGCTATAATTGTTGGCGCCTAAAGAATCTCCTAAAAGGAGTCAAATAACTAAAGGAGTAAGGATTCTTAATGCAAGTAGGACTTGTATGAAGTGGTTGTTTGATTTTGAATAGGATTCAAACTTATGCCTATTTAAAGGGCCTTTTCTAAGGCCTCTAGAAAATTCAACCAGCTGCCCCATGCCTCCCTTGAAGAGCCCACGCCCCCTCTTTCTCTTCTCCCTCTCTTCTCCCTTGGAGATCCAATGCCCATACCTTGGGCGTCCTCCATCTTCAACGCCCAAAGGTGCTTGGGTGTCTCCTATTGCTTGCTGATTTTTAGTCCCTAATTGCTTCATAATCTAGAAAAGAAAAGCAAGAGAAGAAGAAGATCAAGGAAAGGATCAAAGAATTGATCGTGATTTAGGCTTCGTTTAGATTCGCAGGCTGATTTTTCTTAGAGATGAAAATCAATATCAAAGAGGGTTGTTCCAGGCTGATCCTGAGTAGATTCCCATAGAGGCCGGATATTTACATCGCTAAGAGACAGCCTCTTCTCTTTTAGATCTAAATTTGAAGAAAAAATTATGAAACAGGTATGTGATTAGATCACATATTCAATTTCAGCATATGTTCAATTTTAGCATATGAAGTAGATCCTAGTGGTTTATATTTTATGCATGCATAATATAGATTAAAAGATATTTTAATCTTCTATTTCACTGTGATATTTAAATTTTTTTTTTAAAATATACATGCATGCTCTGACATAGAAATTTCAACAATGGTATCAGAGCTACGGATTTCATATGCATGAAATTGACGTATATGTTTTGAAAAGAGTTTCAAAATCTGATTATTTCTTAATACATGAGATGTATAGATAGATACTTTAAATTTAAAATTTATTTTAGATTTAATTTTAAAATATATAGTTGATATGTAAAAGTATGCATAGATCTGAATTTTATTCTTGAATGATTTCTAGTTCATAATTATGTGATATATAGATGCTTACATAAATCTGAATTTTATTTGACCTAATTCATGATTCATATATGAGATATACAATTGCATATTTAGGTCAAAAATTTATTTTTGATATGATTCATGATTTGTATATGAGATATATGATATTATGTTATGATCTGAATTTTAGTTTAGATCTGAATTTTACATACATATATGAGATATATGTTTATATGTTAAATCTGAAAATTAGTTTCATAATTTAAAACTTATTTTTTATACAAAGAAGTTAGATCTAAAATTTAATTTAGAATCTGAAATTTATGTTTATGCATGAGGATTTTGGTTATAAAAAAATCAAAAAATTAGGTCATGTAATTAGATTACATCTAGGATTTTTGATTTGAATATTATGGATTTAATTCGATTAAGTAATTGATCAAATTAAGTCAAGTATTGATTAGGATTAGATCAATTAAGTTATATGATCAAGCAATTATTGTTGATCAAATCGATTGAATCTCATATGTAAAATCGATTAACCTAAGGATCTAATTCGGCTTGATGGCTTGAGCCTGATTTGCTTGAGCTAACCCATTTGGATCAAGTGACTTATTGGTGTCTAAGGTAAGTAATTGAGAAGTGGTTATTTAATTAATTTTGTTCGTTGACCTGATCAATTTATTGGTGTCTAAGGAAAGCAACGGGGGATCCCCACCGATCTCCTCTTACCTGGCCAATTTGGAAGATTGAGTCTTGAATAAGGTTGTTTGGCATTTTGATTTAGCCAATGCTAATTAAATTGGTCATATGATGACTGATTAGATGAGACCTAAATCTAAACCTCTCCATAAATATTAAGTCCATAGGTCTTCCACCGTTATAGATATGTGGGCGTGCTACTGGTATTGATTGTTCTCGACTGGTCATAGTGGTTCAGTTGTATCGAAAATATGTAACCACTCAATTAGCAAAGAGTTGCTCCAGGATAAGAATGGGGTTGGGCCCAATAACTATTAGGTGAGGGACCTAATGATGGCCTTGCACCTGCTTGTGAATGGTGGGTCAGACTTAACTAAGGAGTGTGGTCAATAACTGTTAGGTGAGCCCATATGACTTAGAAATCAAGTTGCTGCAACATACTTAAAAAAATATATGGATAAAGAGTTATCCACGCATCAATGTGCATATTACCAATAACTATTAGGTAAGGTACATGGAATCGGTGGAACCGTAGTACCCATTAGGAATCCATTTATTGCATTGGGATTTTTGTTTCCCATCCGGGGAGTGGGGGGATCCAAAAAATTAGTGAGAGTCATTATTTGCATCTTAAAATTTTTAGAAGCAAATATAATTTTAAAGTACAAAAGCCTGACTTGAATCTCTACTCTCATAATTAAATAATGTCAGCCTTGAACCCTCTAGCCTGCATCCTTGAATCCAATCATTTGACTGGAATAAACTATAAAGACTGGCTAAGAAATCTCAGGATTGTCCTGACATCTGAAAAATTAGATCATGTACTCGATCAGAAACCCCTAGTGTTACCAAACCATCCTACTGCTGAGCAAAGAGCTGCTTATAAGAAATAGATGAATGAAGACAGTCGGATCAAGTGCTATGTGCTGGCATCTATGTCAAATGAGTTGCAAAGTCAGCATGAGCATATGCCCATTGCCAGGGCTATGATCACTCACCTACAAGAGTTGTATGGTAAGTAAAGCCGAACAGCATACTTCGAAGTATCCAAGAGACTCTTCAATTTGAAGATACGTGAAGGATAGTCAGTCCATGAGCACTGTATGACAGTAATCAAAGACATTGAGGAGCTTGGAAAGCTCGGGCTTAATATGCAAAAGGAATTACCGATGGATTTGATCATTCAATCTCTTACAAGTTCATATAGTCAATTTATTGTAAATTTTCATATGAACAAATTTGATTGCCCTATATCCGAACTAATCAATATGTTGGTCACTACAGAAGGAATCTTGAAGAGTTCAAGTGGTACTGTTCTCATTGTGGAGCAGACTTCTTCGACCAAGAGAAAGTCTGGTTGGAAGAAGAAGATCAAATCTGCTAAGAAACAGAAGGAAAGAGAGCAAGCCAAAGAAGGACATTCCAAAGAAGGCTGAAGCAAAGAAAAAATATTTCCACTGTGATTCTGAAGGTCACTACAGAAGAAACTATCCACTCTACCTGAAGAGTCTAAAGATCAAGAAGGATGATAAACCTTCAGAAGGTATGCTTGTAATTGAATCTAGCCTTATAGTTTCTTCTACTTCTAGTTGGGTATTGGACTCTAGTTTGAGTGCTCATTTAAGTACCTCAATGTAGGGTCTAATAGAAAGTAGAAAGTTGAGGGAAGGTGACGTGATCCTTTGGATCGATAATGGAGCAAAAGTTATTGTAGAAGCTGTTGGCACTTATTCTCTTCGATTACCATTAGAATTTAGATCAGATTTAAAAGACTGTTATTTTATTTTTGTAGCTAGTCGGAACTTGATTTTCGTGTCTATGCTAGCACAAGATGGTTTTGAATTTAATTTCAATAAAGATTTTTATTCTATTTATTTACAAAATAAATTGATTGCATGTGGTCTTTTAATTGACAGTCTATATCACTAGCATGTTGATGCAAATGTGAATTTGAACAGGCAAATAGTGAGTGCTATAGGTCAAAAGAAATCCAGAGATGAAATTAATCAGAAGTACTTATGGTATCATAGACTAGGCCATATTGGAGAGGACAGGATAAACAAACTAAAAAAAAATGGGATCTTTGGCTCTCTTCATCCAGAGCCATATTGATAAGTTGTATATTTTTATATTTATTGAAGGTATTTTTGATAATTTATGATGCTAACATCTTCTTAAAAATCTAATTTTATGAATAAATTAGATTTTTTTATAAAAATAAATAATTTTAGAAAAATATAAAATTAGAGTATATTTATGAAAAATAGATATTGATTTAATTGAGAATCTAAGTATCAAAATATTAAAAAATTAATAAAAAATTTAATACATATTTTTTTTATTTTTTTAGGCAAAAATCAGAGCAAAAATGGAGCTAAAATATTTTAAAAAATAAAAAATATTGCCTTCAGTGCATGGTGGACCAGTCACTCGATCCACAGAGCCAGGGTGCGGTCCACGAGAATACTTTCGCAGTCCACAGGTGTAGCTCACAGCAAGAGAAAGATTGTGGGTGCGATCCAATGGCTGACATTCATCCCGACCCAGATTCAACGGTCAGCATCCATTGTCAGTTTATAAGAGGAGTTTTTGCGTGATCTAACGACCGAAAATGCATCCATCATCAGATCCAATGGTCCAGACGCATTGTTGACTTTGAATAGGAGATCAGAAGCACTGATCGACAGCCCAGATCTCATTTGAAGCGTGATCGGACGGTCAGAATCGAATCCGATGCTGATAAGGAGAAAAGAGCTGATATTTGGGCTGATCTGGGCTGTCCAAGCTCCATCCGATGGCCAGGAATATTCTTATGGGTTTAATACATTTTCTAAGGGTTTTAGGACTCCTTTTTCTACCAAAAAAATATAAAAATTTACTTATAAATAGGGGGTCCGGACATAAGCTTTGGGGAGGAGAAAAAATTAGAGAAAAAGTAAGAAAAAAATAGAGAAAAAATTCAAGGAGCTTTAAGGATCAAATATTGGAAGATTATAGAGCTAGAGAGCTTGATGCATGGCTAAATTCCTTCAAGTCATGAATACGATGAATCCTATAAATGAATTTTTATTTTTTTTTTGTATTTAATTTTTATGTAATAAAATTTTATTTTTATTTTATATCTTTTTATTTTCTTTTAAGATATTGATCCAGCCTACACGGTCTATACCCTCTATTGACGTACCGTGATCCTTGGATACGGTACGTACTTTGAAGAGATAGATCGTAGTATATGAGATTAAATCTTAGATCTTGTAATTAAATTTAGATAGTTTATACTCCAATAGGATGAGCTGTGATCTACTGATACAGTCCGTACCTCTTAGAGATAAGCTATACTAATACCTTAATCACAAGAATTAATATTACAATATAAAAAAAAATCTAATTTACATGGTGGATTCAGAATTTTTGAGTTATTTCTCTGAATAATTTTTTTCATAAATTAATTCACACTTTTAACATAATTCTTGCTATTCTATTTCTTTTAATCCTTCTGCAATCAATTCTCTTTTATTTCTTCTTAAAAAAAAGAGATAATCATCCTAGATCCCCATAGAAACAATCCCTACTCACCCTATCTATATAGTTTGAGTTGGATTTTATTCTTGACCACCTATGACAGCGATCAAATTTTGGTATTATTGTCGGGGATCTAGGCATGATTATTTTTTTAATTAAAAAAAATTATCTTATTCTTAGTTTCTTATTTTATTTGCTTTCTAACTTACTTAGTTCCTTAATCAAACTTACTTTCTTCAAAAAAAAAAAAATCTCCACATTGACACCTCATAATCTACTTAAAAAATTAGATACTTAATCATAAAATCTAAAAAGTAAAATAAATCAATTTACTCTTGACTAACTACCAAATCTGATCATCTTTTCTTCTTGCATTGGATAAGTCCATAAAACATCTTAAGGGCACAAATCTTAAACAAAATAAGATGGAGATTTCATCACCCTTCCTTAGCCCATAAACCACCATCCTGCATATTGCATTGACCTAAATCTTAATTTAAAATTAATTAGACGTTGCCCCCTAAGGACTTTCGAGCTCAATAGGATAAGGGATCCTAAGAGTAAGACCAGGTTAGGGTTAGTCAGTTTGACTGGTGTCTAGGAAAGTAGTTTAGGGACTACGTCCTGAAGAAAGATGGTTATTTAATTGATTCCGTTCGCTTATCTGACTAACTTAGTTGGTGTCTAAGGAAAGCAACGGGGGGATCCCCACCAACTTTACACTTATCTGACTAGTTGAGTGGCTAGTTTTTTACCTGGAGTGCTCAAACATGACCTTGATAGTTAGGAGCTGTCTAGATTTAGAGTTACCCTCAGCTAGGATTGATTACATAATGTGATTACTAACCTACAAATATTAAACCTAATTAAAATGCTCTTCTCTATCATCTCTAGATTTAGGACTCCTTAGGACTCTCATCTCTAGAACTCTTCTTCTTCTCCTCTTTTTCTCTCATATATTCAAAAAATAATAATTTTCTACTAGGATAAAATGATGATTGCTAGACACAATCTAAAGCCTACAAGCCTATAAGGTCACTGAGGAAGAAATGGATTCCACTAGACAACCTAGAACTCTGCTGGACCTGTGTGATTCGATTAGCACCGTCCAACTGTCTAGAATTAGATCATCGACTAACAATTTTATAATTGGTTCTCAAACAATTAACATGCATCCTACATTCACTGAAATTAAAAATGCATACATTTATTCAAGGGAGTTTGAAGATACTAGAGTTGCTACTTTGACCAATAGAATTGAAACCTTAGAATTCAAAAGACATATACAATTTAACCAAGTGCTAGCACCCATGTGCATTGGATGCGATGCACCAGATCATGTTGTGGAGGAGTGTCCTTATTTGATGAACTCAACCCAAATTGAGCTCATACAGGAGAGTGCATTCAATGAAAGCTACATAAATAAACCTTATGCACCAATCTATAACCCAGGGTCGGAAAGTCATCCCAATTTTACATGGTCACAAGATGCCACATTAGGAGCCCATAATTTTTATCAACCCTATCTAAGACTCAACCAAACACTGAATGATCAACCAGGTTTAGATCCTGAGGAAGGAGTCAACACATTAGAAAAGAGTCTAGATGTCTTAATGCAATCAACCTCAGACATTAAAAATACTCTTAATAATTTCATGCAAACCACTGACCAGTTATTTAAACAATTAGACCAATCAACTATAACGGTTAGTAAACTAGAAGAGAGTAAATTATCAAGCCAACTAGAGGATGACCCTAGAGATCAGAATGGTCTAGAACTTAAAGACCAGTTCAATCAGTTGAGAACATTCAGGTCTGAGGAGCTGGAGGAGATACCCGAAGTTGATAATAATGAGGTATCCACACCTAGTGACCATTACACTCAGCTAAACCCAAAATTAATTGTTGAACCCCTCATGACACTGGTTGAACCTCTACTTAAAAAGGAAGAGGCGACAATAAGAGATCCAGAAACACTCCCTCAGCACATCGAGTATATAGATCTAGGTCTTTTAAAATCCCGAATAGTACTTAAGTTATACCTAAATCTAATTATAGAGGAAGAATTGTTAGTTACCAGGAGAATGCGTCATATAATGGTCCCAAGTAGAAAATACCTTGAGGAAGAGTCTGAATCATGTAGAGAATTACAGACTCATATTAAGATTTGGACAGGAATAGGATAGACACTCTTTTAGCATCTGGCTGAAGACGTTAAACTTAGCGCTTTTTGGAAGGCAACTCAAATTTTTTTTACTTTGTTTTAACTCATCTTCATTTTTTTTAGGCATAAAGGATTGCTTTGTAAGGAAGAGCTTGTCAATAAATTGATCTGGCTGAAGACTTAAAACTTAGCACTTTGTGGGAGGCAACCCAGTTTCAGCTTTTACTTTTGCTTTCTTTTGCATTTTATTTAAGTTAATCAAGTCTTGCCTCATATCTTTTGAAGGAATTTGAGCATAAAATTGGCTAAGTTGGGGCGAGAACTAATTTTGAAAAGACTTCTGGATTAGATGACATCTCTCCTTTTCTTTCTCTTTGCATGCACCCTTCATTTTTCTTACTCCATTAAGGACAATGTCGATTAAGTTGGGGGGAGAATAAAAAAAAATTTAAATTTTTTTTAAGTCCTCAAGTAAGTTAGTATTTAGTATTTAAGCACCTGATTACACTTAAGAATCAAGTTAAACCAATAATTTTTTAAAAAAAATTGATGTATAAATTAAAAAATTTATGAGATATTGAAGGATCAAGTATTAAGAAAACTCAATAAAGAGTTAAGTTTAGAACTTAAATAGTTTTCTTTGAGCATTTCTAAATTTTTTTTCTAGCATCAAAGAAGAGTTTACTTCTTATGGGTTCGTGTAGGGTAACTTTATGTTTCTTCATACTTAAAAGAAAAAAAAAATTTCAAGTACTTCATATTGAGTAACCGGACATCTTTACCTAAGCAAGCATTGAGTTTTGCATCAAAAGATATGAAGGGCAAAGAAGCTTTGTTGTAAAGTTAGTTTTAACTCGTAGCCTGTTTGATTTGAGCAAGTAGGTCCGAGAGATATTTTATAGCTAGTGCTCTAAAGACATCTAGTTTGGGAGTCATTGGCTGAAACTCGCTACATGGGTCAAACAGAAAGTTTAAAGAGTTAAAACACTCAATAGCGGTACAATGTAAAAAAAAAGAGAGAAAAAAATAATAATAAATGAAGGATGGAAGTAACAATATACTTATCCATATGAGGTTAATGATTTGGAGATAAAGGTAGAAATAATTTAGAAAAAAATTAGTATTCTTAATTTAACTCTTATATTGATTAGTATTAATACTCCAATGACATATCTCATTCATGCTCTACTGAACATCAATGGCTCTTTTGAAAATTGTTTAGTAAAATTTAAAATTTTTAGTTAAAAGATACTTAATTCTAAATTCTTTCTTTACTCGAGGATGAGTAAAGTTCAAGTTGGGAGGTGTGATAAGTTGTATATTTTTATATTTATTGAAGATATTTTTTGATAATTTATGGTACTAACATCTTCTTAAATATCTAATTTCATGAATAAATTAGATTTTCTTACAAAAATAAATAATTTTAGAAAATATAAAATTAGAGCATATGTATGAAAAATAGATGTTGATTTAATTGAGAATCTAAGTATCAAAATATTAAAAAATTAATAAAAAATTTAATACATATTTTTTCTTATTTTTTCAGATAAAAATCAGAGTAAAAACAGAGCCAAACTACCCTAAAAAATAAAAAATATTGCCTTCGGTGCACGGTGGACCGGTCGCTCGATCCACAGAGTCAGGGTGCGGTCCACGGGAATAGTTTCACGGTCCACAGGCATGGCTCATAGCGAGAGAAGGATTCTAAGTGCGATCCAACGGCTGACATTTATCCCGACCCAGATTTGATAGTCAGCATCCATTGTCGATTTATAAGAGGGGTTTTTGCATGATCTAACGGTCGAAAATGCATCCATCATCAGATCCAACGGTCCAGACATGTTGCTGACCTTGAATAGGAGATTAGAAGCACTGATCGACGGCCCAGATCTCATCTGAAGTGTGATCGGATGGTCAGAATCGAATCTGACATTGATAAGGAGAAAAGAGCTGATTTTTGGACTGATCTGGATGGTCCAAGCTCCATTTGACGGTCAGAAATATTTTTATAGGTTTAATACATTTTCTAAGGATTTTAGGACTCTTTTTTCTATCAAAAAAAATAAAAAATTTATCTATAAATAGGAGGTTGGGAATAAGCTTTGGGGAGAAGAAAAATTAGGGAAAAAGTAAGAAAAAAATAGAGAAAAAATTCAAAGAGCTTTAAGGATCAAATATTGAGAGATTATAGAGCTACAGAGCTTGATGTGTGGCTAAATTCCTTCAATTCAGAAATATGATGAAGCCTGTAAATGGGTTTTTATTTTTTATTTTTTATATTTAATTTTTATATAATAAAATTTTATTTTTATTTCATATCTTTTTTTTTGAGGTATTGATCCAGCCTATACGGCCTATACCCTCTATTGACGTGCCATGATCTCTGAATATGGTACGTACTTTGGAGAGATAAATTGTAGTATATGAGATTAAACCTTAGATCTTGTAATTAAATTTAGATAGCTTATACTCCAACAGGACGAGCTGTGATCTACTGATACAGTCTGTACCCCTTAGAGATAAGCTATATTAATATCTTAATCATAAAAACTAATATTACAACATAAAAAAATATAAATTTAATTTGCATGGTGGATTCAAAATTTTTGAATTATTTTTTTCATAAATTAATTCACACTTTTAATTTAATTCTTGCTATTCTATTTCTTTTAATCCTTTTACAATCAATTCTCTTTTATTTCTTCTTAAAAAAAAGAGATAATCACCGTAGATCCCCATGGAAATGATCCCTACTCACCCTATCTATATAGTTTGAGTTAGTTTTTATTCTTGACCACCTACGACAGTGATCACATATCCAGCTTGTGAATCTTACCTTCGAAAAAAAATGATCAAGTTATCCTTTGTAGGACATGGAGAAAGGGCCACTGAGTTACTTATCTTGGTACACACCAATATGTGTTGGCCATTTGATGTGTAGGCTAGGAGTGGTTATGGTTACTTCATCATCTTTACCGATGATCTGTCTAGGTATGGGTATGTGTATCTGATGAAACACAAATCTGAAACTTTTAAAACATTCAAAAAATTCAGAAATGAAGTAGACAAACAAATGGGCAAGCCCATTAAGGTTCTTCGATCTGATCGAGGAGGTGAATATCTTAATCAAAAATTTTTGAGATATCTTAAAGATAACAGCATAGTCTGTCAATGGACTCCTCTTGGAACACCTCAACTCAACGGGGTATCCGAAAGAAGGAATAGGACCCTATTGGATATGGTTTGGTCTATGATGAGCTTTATTGATCTATCCTTATATCTTTGGAGACATACCTTATTAACTGCCATTCACTTGTTGAATAGGATTCCATCAAAATCTGTTCCTACACACCTTATGAGATATGGTATGATAAGAAGCCGAGTTTAGGTTATCCTAAGTCTTAGGAATGTCCGACCTATGTCAAGAGATAAATGACTGATAAATTAGAGGATAGATCAATAATGGCTCATTTTATAGGGTATCCAAAAGAATCAATAGGATACTACTATTTTTCACAAGATCACAATGTGATTGTAAGTCGAAACACTATATTCCTAGAAAAATAGTTTATCTAAGTGGGAGGTTAGTTGAGCTCGAAGAGAAGGTCTTTAAAGAGCAAAGAGCAATAGATCCTCAGGAACCCATTATTCATGAGCCAGTAGTTGACATTCGTCTACCACCTCGTAGATCTAGCAGGGTCTCCCGACCTTCTGAAAGGTACATCGGTATGCTTACGAAGGAAGTAAAGAAAATATTCGTTATGGGAGATAAGGGTCATGGTGATGATCTCAATATTTTTTACGAGGTGATGTCTGACATCGATTTCAAAAAATGGTTAGATGTAATGATGTCAGAAATTGACTCGATGCATTCGAACCAAGTATGGACCTTAGTGAATCCACCCGAAGGTATAGTACCCACTAGATGTAAATGGATCTATAAAAGAAAAATAGGTACCGATGGTAAGGTAGAGACTTATAAAGCTAGGAAGATTATAGCCAATGCGAGGGCATTGACTATCAAGAAACTTTTTCACCCATAGCTATGCTGAAATTCAGACACACTCTGTTTGCTATTGCAGCTTATTATAGTTATGAAATCTGACAGATAAATGGAAAAATTATTTTTTTGAATGGATATCTTAAGAAAGATATCTATATGGAGTGGCCTTTGGGTTTCACATCTGGTGATGGTGATCATAGAGTCTGCAAGCTACAAAGATCCATATATGGATTAAAGCAAGCTTCTCAGAGTTGGAATCATCATTTTGATGATGCAATCAAATCATTTGATTTCATCAAGAATGAAGAGAAACTTTGTGTATACAAAAGGATAGTGGGAGTGTAATAATATTTCTTATATTGTACGTGGATGGTATTTTTCTAATTGAAAATGATATTCCCATGCTGACCATGGTCAAAAGTGGGTTGTCTAAGAAATTCTCTAAGAAAGACCTAGGAAAAGTATCCTATATTCTTGAAATTAAAGTTTATAAAAATAGATCCAAGTGGATGCTTGGCTTTTCACAAAAAAGTACAAAGAGGAGATGCTGAAAGAGTTCAGCATAGAAAATCTTGAAAGAAAACTTCTACCTCTTAGGCATAAGAGTATGCCATGCTATGTACTTAATCTGATATAGCCATTACTGTGAATGTCACAAGCAGATATCAGTCGAATCCAGGCTAAAAGTGCTGGATTGTTGTGAAAATATCCTTAAGTACTTGAGAAGCACTAAAGATTTAGATTCTTGATCTTTGAAAAAAAGCTAAGAGTGGAAGGATACATGGATGCTGATGATAGAATATCTATATCAGGATGTATTCTTGTTCGATATATTGAAAGGATTCTGAGTAATTGATCAATGGAAGCTGAGTATACTGTAGATGTGTAGGATGAATTCTGGTTCTAATATTAGTTGTAGAACTAGATATCATGCCATTAGATGTCATAACACAGTACTGCAAAGACAATGACACCATAACCCTTGCTAAGGAGCTTAGGTCTCAGCAAAAGTTCAAGCACATAGAGCAGTAGTATACACGATTACTTCGAAAAAAAATATATCAAGATGCGAAGAGTAGACTCTGCGGATAATGTGGCAGACCCGTTGATAAAATAATTGAGCCAATCAAAAATGGAAGTCCACTTTGAGAGGATGGGACTTAGATTAGTGGCTAATTGGCTTTAGTCCAGGTGAGAGATTGTTAGATGTATTTTCTAGAAGCCAATATGGCTGACACATTCTAATAAAGCCAGCACATAATTTTATACTTAATGCATCGATTTGATCAATAAAATGGGCAAGTTTAATTTTCATTCAAATATGATGTGTCCTTGAATCATCCATGAAATTAATATTTCGATACATATTCTTAAAGTATTGAGAATTAAAGATATGTATTTAATTCTTAAATGCTCCCGATCATAGTATCATTATGAGGACGATGATCGATCCGGATAGACTGACACACAGATCACTTTCTTCGGGATAGATGAGTCTCTGGTCTATAGTGTAGAGACACTGAGTGACGAGTACAAATAGTTGTTAGAGAACAACTAGTACTGAGCATTACCATATGAGAGATCACTTGGATTTCTACTCGATCATCAGTGATTATCTCGATGTTGTAGTTGTGTGAATGGTCCTTTAATCTGTGATAGTACGACTGCTCACAGTGAGACTGCTAAAATTTGACTAACATATAAATATGGTCTCAATGAGCCATTGTAGTGGATGTTGACGATAGTTGGTCCACTGTAGGAGTAGGATGCGTATCAAGATGAAATCTATCGATCTTGATAGAAAGGAGTAGTCCTATGAGATTTGAAAGGCTAAGTCCGAGAGTCTGTGGCCACAGTAGTATGATTGTTGGAAAGAAATTTTTATAAAAATCACAATTGGACTTGAGCTGATCGAATCTATCATATAACTGATGATGAGATTTGATGATTTATCCATAACCTGCCATCTAGTCAGGACTCATGATAGAGGGACTGAATCACATGCGAACTACATCTTGAGATTCTTTTTCGATTCTACTGGGTTGCCACTACATACTGCTAGGTGTCACTAATGATTATGAGAGCTCACTAAGATTACTTAGGATCGACAATCCTTGATGAGTTAGAGTAGAATTGTTCTGACTCATTGAAAAGAGTTTCAATGATACTATGATAGAGATTATTGTATATCTCATTACCAGATAGAATTGAACCTATGGGGTCACACAACAAAGGTATTAAACTTGGAATAAGCAATTGGACTTATGAAGTCTCAATTAGATTTAGAGAAATCCTATTGGATTCAGGGTAACCTTGCTAGCACATGATTGGACTCAATTTTTTCTTTACGTTTGAATTTTTTATTTGATAAAATTAAATTAAATTTAATTATCTGCTAATAATCTAAATGAATTAGATTCATTGGGCTCCAATTGTTGGGTGCCTAAGGTTTTGGATCAAATGAATTAAGGGTTCAAATCCTTAATTAATTTCCTTGATAGTTTTTATTAGGCGTCACTTGATTTGATCAAGTTGGACATGTCCACCTATTAGAGGGCATGTGGAACCATTATGGGACATCCCATGGGTGCCATATTGGGTGTATTTTTGTGGGTGTAAAGGCTCTAATAGTTGGTGCCTAAAGGATCTCCTAAAGGGAGTCAAATAACTAAAGGAATAAGAATTTCTAATGCAAGCAGGACTTGTATTAAGTGGTTATTTGATTTTGAATAGGATTCAAATCTTATGTCTATTTAAAGAAACCTTCCCTAAGGCCTCTAGGCAATTCAACCAGCAGCCTCACGCCTCCCTTGAAGAGCCCACGCCCCCTCTTTCTCTTCTCCCTCTCTTCTCCCTTGGAGATCCAATGCCCATACATTGGGCATCCTCCATCTTCAACGCCCAAAGGTATTTGGGCGTCCCTTATTGCTTGCTGGTTTTTAGTCTCTGGTTGCTTCATAATCTAGGAAAGAAAAGCAAGAGAAGAAGAGAAGAAGATGATCAAGGAAATGATCAAAGAGTTGATCGCGATCCTGGCTTCGTTCACATTCACAAGCTTATTTTTCATAGAAAAGAAAATCAATACCAAAGAGGGCTGTTCTAAGCTGATCCTGAGTGGATACCCGTAGAGGTCGGATACTTACGCAGCTAAGAGAGAGCCTCTTCTCTTTCAGATTTAGATTTGAAGAAAAGAATTACAAAACAAATATGTGATTCGATCACATATTCAATTTTAGTATATGTTCAATTTCAGCATATGAAGTAGATCTTAGCAGTTTATGTTTTATGCATGTATGATGTAGATTAAAAGTGTTTTAATCTTCTATTCTATTACGATGTTTAGAAATTTTTTTTTTTTGAAATATACATTCATGTCCCGATATAGAAATTCCAACATAAATCTCAAAGGTTGATATTCAAGTCAAAGCTGAAATGATAGGTTTCAACAAAGCTCAAAATTTCCTAATAGAATTTTATTTAAATAAACTAACACAACTGAGGATGCGACACCCTAAATTATCTCTCATAGCATTCCACACATACAACCAAAATAATTATGTTAGGTACATGAATCTACTTCCGAGAATAATGCATTCACTTTGTAGAAAGCAGGAAAAATTAGGCCAGAATTGAGAGAAGGTGCACATGCAGGGGAATGGGCTGATATTTCTTAAGACGTTTTAGAGGAAACACTTCAGGAGTTTGTTCCTGCTTTGAGTTTCTGGGAAGTTTTCAAACCAGGTAAACTACCCCAAGTAGCATTTTCCTGCTACTAGGGATAGATCATATAACCACAATTAAAGAACGTTGTAGTTATTTTTACATAAGGTAGAATGGTCACCAGCGAGCTAAAATGGTTGGACTCTCAGGATCAAATAGTCTGGGTAAACCCGGTCATTTTGAATGTGGGCACCTAGGTGCATAAACTTGGGGGAATTGAACCATGCATCACTGCTATTATAATCATTTTCTACTAGTGATTAGTGATATTTGCTAGTTTCAACTTTACATGTCAATATTGTTGATAATATTGTAATGTTGTAATAAAAATAAATAATATGTTTTTATTAATTTTAGTTTTCATGAAATTGATGTTTTTTTGGACTTGTCGTATTGTAAAATATATGTTTGATGATACATATATGCTGAAAATTGGTTTATATATAAGATATTGTTAGGCATGCACATCCATGTATGTATATGTAAACTTAGGGATGCATATTTGAAGCATTTGAACACTTTCCTCCCTAGGCAGCTACCTAATCACCTAGGCCACATCCAGGCGATTAAGGAAGTACTAAAATAATCTGATTACAACATTGGCCAAGAGGCCTTATTTATAGACTAAAAATCCTGATTCAACTATAAAAAGAAATTCGCATTACAAAAAAAAGAGTATTTTTGTGATGGAATTATTTCCGATAAAAATATTTTCATAGCCAATAAAAATATTTATGATGAAAATTAAATTTATTATAAATAATAAAATATTTATGATAAAAATAATTTATCATCGTAAATAATTCACTATTAGCGATGAAAAAAATAATTCATCGTAAATACTAATTATTTGCAACAAATATTTTCATAATAAATAATACAACATTTATTTTAATTTTAAATTTCTAAATATTCATGATAAAAAAAATTTCATCAAAAATAATTTAATTATTTACAATAGAAATAATTTTTTCATCATTAATAATATTATTCTCAATAAAAATATTTCATCGTTAATATCTAAAAAAAATAAAAAATTTTAAAAATTCAAAAATTACATATTATTTGCAAAAAAATTGTAACATCGCAAATAATTAAAGTATTTATGATAAAAAATATTTTTCATCATAAATACTCATTATTTAAGATAAAAAATTTTCATCATAAAAATTTAAAAAAATAAAATTTTAAAAATTTAAAAATTACAGATTATTTATGATGAAAATATTACAACATAAGTAATTAAATATTTATGATGAAAAATATTTTCTATCATAAATACTCATTATTTACGATGAAAAATTTTCATCAAGAATATTTAGAAAAAAGTAAAATTTTAAAAATTTAAAAATTACAGATTATTTGTGATGAAAATATTTTATCATAAATAATTTAGTATTTATGATGAAAAATAGTTTTTCATCGTAAATAGTCATTATTTATAGTGAAAATTTTTATCGCTAATATTTTGAATAAAATGAGAAATTTAAAAAATATAAAAATTATAGATTATTTATGAAAAAATATTACATCATATATAACATAGTATTTGTTATGAAAAATATTTTTTTATCATAAATAGAATATTATTTATGATGAAAATATTTTCATCATCAATATTTTGAAAAAAATAAAAAATTTAAAAAAATATAAAAATTAGAGATTATTTGTGATGAAAATATTATATCATAAATAATTTAATATTTATGATGAAAAATTATTTCAATCATAATAGCTGTTATTTATGATAAAAATATTTTTATCACCAATATTTTGAAAAAAAAATTTTAAAAATATAGAAACTATAAATTATTTATGATGAAAATATTACATCATAAATAACATAGTGTTAGTGATGAAAAATTATTTTTCATCATAAATAATCAACTATTAATGATGAAAATATTTTTATCATCAATATTTTAAAAAAAATAAAAAATTTAAAAAATATAAAAATTATAGATTATTTGTGATAAAAATATTATGTCATAGATAATTGACTATTTGTGATAAAAAATAATTTTTCATCATAAATAGTTGATTATTTATGATAAAAATATTTTCATCAATAATATTTTAAAAAATTAAAAAATATAAAAAATATAAAAATTATGGATTATTTGTGATGAAAATATTACATAGTAAATTATTTAGTGTTTGTGATGAAAAATATTTTTTCATCATAAATAGTGTATTATTTGCGATGAAAATATTTTTATCACTAATATTTCAAAAAAAAAGAGAAATTTAAAAAATATAAAAATTATGGATTATTTATGATGAAAATATTACATTATAAATAATATAGTGTTAATGATGAAAAATTATTTTTCATCATACATAGTCAATTATTTATGATGAAAATATTTTCATCATCAATATTTTTAAAAAAATAAAAAATTAAAAAATATAAAAATTATGAATTATTTGTGATGAAAATATTACATCATAAATAATCGACTATTTATGATGAAAAATAATTTTTCATAATAAATAGTCAATTATTTATGAGTAAAAATATTTTCATCGTCAATATTTTGAAAAAATAAGAAATTTAAAAAATATTAAAATTATGAATTATTTATGATAAAAATATTACATCATAAATAGTTTAGTGTTTATGATGAAAAATATTTTTCCATCATAAATAGTCCATTATTTATGATGAAAAATTTTCATCATCAATATTTCAAAAAGATAAAAAATTTAAAAAATATTAAAATTATGGATTATTTATGATGAAAATATTATATCATAAATAATTTAGTATTTGCAATGAAAAATAATTTTTCATCATAAATAGTCTATTATTTATGATGAAAAATTTTCATCACCAATATTTTAAAATTTAAAAAATATAAAAATTATAGATTATTTATGATAAAAATATTGCATCATAAATAATTGACTATTTATGATGAAAAATTATTTTTCATCATAAATTCTCAATTATTTACGATGAAAATATTTTCATCGTAAATATTTCAAAAAAATAAAAAATATAAAAAATATAAAAATTATAGAAATAATTAAAAAAATTTAAAATTTAAAATAAATAACCTCTGGCACTGAAAAAGAATCATTCTTTCAGTACCCAGTCTTTGTTGAATGGTGCAATAAAATTCTTCACCCACAATCGAATCAACTGTCTATAAGATCCAGAAGTAAATCATCTTAAAAAATTAAATGCAAGAAATTTGATTCAGAAAAAATATCAACTTTCAACTATATAAAGAATAAAACTTTATCAACTATCTTTAATCTACGACAGATGATGTCCCATAGCAGCCCCGATCTTTGAAACCATCAATTGATGTCGATTCTTCATCAGAAAGATCAGACTCTATATAAAAACTAAGGCTAGCAGATCACCTAAAAATTAGTCCAAATAAGGTATCTGTGAAAACATAAGAATACGATCAAAATTTAACTCACATGTAACAAAGATTGTTAATTAACATATGCAATATATCAGTAGAAAAATGATTATCATCCAACATTACATGATAATGTATTGGTCTGCTGGTCCCCTGAATGGAAATAAAATATAGATAAATTGATAAAAAAATATTTTGAAAACTAAATGAAACTAGATTATGTAAATACTTAAAATCAAGATGATTACCTGTAAAAATCAGTTCACCAGTTGCCACTCATCATTATAGGATAGAAAAGATAGAGATTAGCCCCTCCTAACCTAGAAAAACAAAATAATGAGAAAAAAATATAAAAAATATTACTTTTATACCAGCATGGCTGCAAAGATAGAAATCAAACTTTGTCGGATGACAAATTCTTATGTCGACCACAGTTTCTAATCATATAAAAAATATCATTGAATTTTTAGGCCATTTAATTGATTAACCCTAATAAAACTATATGAAGATCTACTGGGCTCTTTAACATGTTTTAGATCCACAAAAGCAAGCATTACAAAGGATAGCCAAGCTGCTTTTTTATGTATGTAATTTTTTTAAAAAAAAAATCATAAATTAACTATTTATATAATTTTTTTATTAGTAAAAAATTAAAATTTTTAGTGAAATTATTTTGAAAAATTTTTTTAGATCAAAAATATTTTAGATTAAAGAAAATTAATTTTTTTGGGCAAAATTATTTTAGAGGAAAAATTTTTTTAGTAGAATTTTTTTTTGGCAAAATTTATTGACGATGAAAATTAAATTTCCATTGTTGATAATGTTATTAATGATGAAATATATTTTTTTCATTGTAAATAATTTTTTTTTATTTTTTTAGTGGAGAAATTCTTTTTGACAAAAATTATTTACAACGAAAATCAAATTTTTGTTACTAATAAAGTTATTAATAACAAAAAATTTTTCTATCACTCATAATTTTTTTGAGAATTCTTTTAGCAGAAAAATTTTTTTAGTGCAAATTTTTTTTATTTTTTTGTAAAATTATTAACAATGAAAATAAAATTTTTATTGCTAATAATATTATTAATGATAATATTTTTTTCATCGTAAATAATTTTTTTTAGAGAAAATTTTTTTTAATGAGAAATTTTTTTTTTTGACAAGAATTATTGACGATGAAAATAATTTTCCATCACTAATAATTGTATTAGCGATGAAAATTTTTGTCGCTAATAGTCTTGCATTCAATGCATGTCAACTCGACGTCCCTTTGTGCGAAACCCTCCCCTCTCCCCTCTCTCCTCTCCTTTTTCCCTGTCCCCTCTCCCTCTCCATTCTCTCCCTGAGCTCTCCCATCTCCCCTCTCCTCTCTCCCTCTCCTTGCTCTCCCCCCCTCTTCCCACTAGTGAGCCCCTCTCCACCGTCGCCGTCACTGTCCGCACCACCGTCCGTCGGAAGTAAGGTTCCAACCTTTTTTTTGTGTTTATTAGGCCACCGGGGGGCAGAGAGAGTTGCGGAGGGGGGGCTATGGGTGGCCGACGGTGCCACTAGGTCGGAGAGGGGGTCGACTGGTTGGGAGGGGGGCAGGGGGCAATCGAGGGCAAAATGGGGTCGGGATGGGGTCTGCGGGCGGTCGGGGGTGAGACGGGGGTGGGGAGGGGGCTGTGGGCGGCTGGTGGAGACGGGGCCAAGGAGGGGGCGGCCGGCAGTCGAGCATGAAACGGGGGCGGGATGGGGTCGGGGGGTGACCGGGGGTGAGACGGGGGTGGAGAGGGGGCCGTGGGTGGCCGGCAGTGCCATGGGGCTGGGGAGGGGGTCGGCTAGCAGAGATGGTGCCGGGGAGGGGGCAGCTGGCGGTCGGGGGTGAAATAGGGCAGGGAGGGGGTCAGCCACGACATGACGGCGCCACAGAGTCATGGAGTGTGTCGGTTGGGGAGGTGACGACAGGGAGGGGGTCGGCTGGGGAGGTGACGGTGGGGAGGGAGGAAGGGAAGAGAGAAACGAGAGGGGAAAAAAAGAAAAAAAGCAAAAAAAAAAAAGAAAAAAAAAGTAAAAAAATAAAATATTAATCAAATATTTTATTTTTTGATTAATAAAAATAAAATTTGGATCATGATCCGAATTGGATCGAGGTCGAGATCTGGGTCGAGATCCCAATTTGGATTGAGATTCAGATCAGAATCTAATCAGGATCTGAATTGGGATTCGGGTCGCTAAGGGTTGGAGAAGGTAGCGCCATCGTGGGGGGTGGCTCGCGAGGGATGGGTGACGGCGGCGGTGTCGTGGGAGCGGGGGTTGCAGGGGCCGAGTTCGAGCGATGTGGGGTGTGTGACGGTGCTGGTGCCATGGGAGCGGAGGCCATGGGAGGTCGAGTCTGGAGCTCGTTTAGGAGAAAAAATATTTAGAAAAAAATATTTTTAGGTAAAAAATATTGTAAAAATTATTTATTATTTTTAGTTAAAAAATATTTTTAAAAAATAAAAAAACCATCGGGTCCTCGAGATTAGGTTTTGTGTTATTATTTTACGTTAATATTATTTTACATGCTCAACTGCTTATAGTTTATTTTATATTTGTTGTATAAATTTTTTAGTGTTATTACTAAAATTTATAAATTTTTTTTGTTCCACTAGCACAATGTACATTGCTGTTATTTATACAATTTAATTATTTTATGTGTTATTTTCTATATTTTTGCTTATTATAATTAAATATAAAAAATATTTTTATTTTAAAAAAAACTTTACTGAAATTTTTGATGAAAAAATTTCAATGCAGAGTTACTCTTTTTTGATAAATTAGAATGTAATTTATCTTCCATTATTATTGTTCAATATTATATTTATTTATATGTCAAGAATTGCAGGTATGGCATCAAGAGACAGACGACGACGTTCGCATTTGCTGTCTACCCCGGAGGTTGAGGTGCCTTCACCGATTTCCACTGCCGCACCAGTTTCATCGTCAGAGGGTCTTGCACTAGCAGGTCCCAATGAGACGGGTTCGAGTGAGACGGGTCCGAGTGGTATTATTATACTTTTTATATCATAAAATTTGATTTTTTTTATTTGGATAGCTATCATATTAATGATTTATTTATTATTGTTTCAGGCCAGTCTCCATCAGTATGAGGTGAGGGCAAGGTCCATCGAAGAATCTCACTCTAGAGCATTAAAGATTAGAGCATCTGGGACAGCGTCTCCATATCGAGATACCATTCGGCTATACCAGGCCCATTAGAATATGGTGCAAGCCGTGGCAGATCGAGCTGGGCATCATATGCCGCAGCTATGACCCCGTGTTGCTTTTCGATTAGCGTCACATTGTACCGACTTAGAGAGAGATTTTTTATATTCAGTTATAGGTAAAATAAATTATACTGTGAATATTTAATTAGCATGATATTCTTCTAATATTTGTTATTAGTAGGGTATTTTTGATATTATTGATTTTAAAGAGGATCGTGTGTGGAGAGCTGTGGACGCTCATTTATCTTTGTGTTTCAAGGACTATTGCCACCACATCCATCAGCATTAGTACTATATGATGCAAGATCATAGGGTGGAGGTAGCTTGGCAGCGGCCCTATGACAACATCACTATGGATGGTTGGACTGTCATATGCCGGCATTACGAGGATCTAGCATATCAGGTTACACATCCAAATTTTTTTTAGAGTTTAATGATTGAATCATTTATTCTTAAATTCAGTTTGTTATCTACTAATTTGACTGCTAACTGTACAGAAAAGATGAGTCCAGAACGTTGTGAATCGGGCTAGATAGATCATACCGTATTGTGGGAGTTCGAGATCATTCACTCATCACATGAAGCAGATTGTAAGTAATTTTTAATTAGTATATAATTTTTTAGCTATTTAAAAATTTTTTAATTAGTTGTTCTCAAATTGTAGAGAGATGCTGAGAGTGGCGAGCTTCCTGGTAGGATCAATATCTACCAACGGATCCACCAGCGACGGTTAGGGGAGTGGATGACAGAGAATCAGGATCTCTTTATAAGTTTTTTTAATTATTTTTTTATTCACAGTTTGATTTTCAGTATGAAATTAAAATAGCTATAACTTTAATTTTCAGGACTGTATGATGGACATCAGATCCCAGCCTACCCCTGAGGGCTCGACTGCACCCACAAATGACGAGATCTATGATCAGGTGCTTGGTATGAGACCTTGTTATGTTAGGAGTCTAGGGCATGGGATCACTGCTCTCTCATCCTCATGCTCGTCCAGAGCTGACATCCATACTGCCTGTGATGCTCGGATGTGGAGGTGCAGAGGCAGGCTGAGCAGTGAGCTGATGAGTTGACTGCACGCGTCAATGAGTACCAGCGGCTTCAGATCCAGATGATGGAGCGGATGGTGCAGATAGAGCAGATGATGTAGCTGATGAGGCAACAGCAGGTCAGTTCGAGCTCATCCAAGTGCTCTCCTTCCCCAGCCCGTTTCCCTTCTGCAGATGCCGACACTTGATGGCCCATTTATGTAGCTTTTTATTTTTATTTTAGACTTCTTATAATTTTAATTTAATATAATAAAATAATAAAATTTATTTATGAGTTTATTATATATTTTTTTTTATTTTTTTATTTTAATTTATAAAAATATTATAAATATAAATTAAATATATATATTATTTTTTAAAAAATATCTATAAATTATTAGTGATGAAATTATTTTTGATGAAATATTGATCATGAAAAAATATATTAGCGATGAAAAATTGATTGTAAATAAATTTTTTTAATAAATTTAAAAATATTAAAATATTATATTAAATTAATAGCGATGAAAATATACATCAAAATTTGAAATATTTGTGACATAAAATTTATGTTGCTAATTTTTTTTTAATTTAATTTTCATAAAAATTTTTAATTAAATTAATAACGATGAAAATAGTTTCATCATAAATAACTATATTTGTGATGAAAAATTTATATCACTAATATTTTTTTAAATTTAATTTTTATAAAATTTTTTAATTAAATTAATAATGATAAAAATATATTCATCGTAAATAACCATATTTATGATGCAATGAAAAATTTATATCGTTAATATTTTTCTAAATTTAATTTTTATAAAAAATTTTAATTAAATTAATAATGATAAAAATATTTTATCGTAAATAACCATATTTATGATAAAAAAATTTACATCGCTAATTTTTTTTTAAAATTTAATTTTTATAAAAAATTTTATTTAAATTAATAGCGATAAAAATATTTTCATTACTATTAATTTAATATTTATTAGTGATGAAAATTTTCATCAAAAATTGCTATATTGGTGATGAAAAGTTTACATTGATAGTACTTTTTTAAATTTATTTTTATAAAAAATTTTAATTAAATTAATAGCGATGAATAAGATTCATCGTAAATAATTAATTTCATCATAAATTATCTTTTTTTGTGCCTAAAATTTTTCATCGTAAATAGTTTTTGAAAAAAATAATTTTTTTAATGATGAAAATTTTTTATCAGTAATATTTATTATTTACGATGAAAATTTTTTTCTATCGTAAAAAATTATCAATGATGGTATTATTGATGACTATTATTAGCGACGAAATTTTTGTTGCTAATAACTATTAGTGATGAAAATCGGCTATTAGCGATAAATTTTTTTCATTGCTAATATCTTATTTTGTATTAGTGTCAAAATAAAATAAAGTAAAAAATAAATCAAAACTAGGCTCCATGTCAGACTAGAACTTTTGTGTGCTCTCGTAGACTTGTCAGATGATTGAATTAGGCTTCGAAACTCGTAGTAGTGATAAAGCATCAATCTTATAGAGCTCGAAAAGAACTTTTCGGAATGGGATCTGGTGTTGGGTATAAAATACCCCCCGACCGAAGTTTGTAAAAGACCGACCCTTCTAGGACTTTTCCAGCTTCCGACCTTGTGTGGCGTCTCTCTGAACCCCCTCGACCGTCCGGACATCTCCGACAATGAGCTTCTCCATTCATCTATCGGGCCGCTCTAAGGGCTCTCTGGGCCTCACTATCAGCCAACCTTCCACAGTGATCGACTATTCTCTGAATCCCTTTCGGACTTCTTTCGATCGCGGACGACCCTACTCCGAACTTCTTCCGAACTTCGTCAATATCCGAACTTCTCTGACAGCGAGATTTGTATAGTAACCGGACTCCATCCAAGTTTCTACGATGGTCAGCCGCCTTCCGGATTCCAACCGAGCTCCTGCGAGAGCCGAACTCCTACTGCAGGCGGTCTACTCTGGATATCTACTGTAAGTGAATTTCATTCGAGCCTCTACTGTAAATGAATTTTTTTCGAACTTCTATTACAGGCAGACTTCAGCCGAGCTCTTATAGTGGATGGATCCCAGACGAGCTTCTACGATGGGATAGGATCCACCAGCCAGGTCACTACTCCGAGCTCCCACGACAATCGATCTTCGATCGAGCTTCTATAATAAGCGGTCTCCTTTCAGCCTTCTACAAGAATCAGACTCCGTCCGAACTTCCATAGCGGATGGATATCGGACGAGCTTCTACAACGGATAGGCTCCAGTAGCTGAATTTCTACAACGACCGATCGCCTCCGGTGTCTGCCGAACCTCCCCAGCCATCAGCCTTCAATAGCGTCAGCCGGACTTCCACAATGCCATCCAGACTTCCACAGGATCCCCAGACTCCTCCAGCGGACGAACCTCCCCAACGCCATCCGAAGTCCATCGCCGGCCGACCCTCCACCAGATTCTTCATGAAACTGGACTTTTCCGACGGATAATCTTCAGACGAGCTTCCACATCAGGCAAATCCCAGACGGACTTCTCTAGCAATCGGACTCCTACCGGACTTCACCAACAGAAAGTCTCCATCTAAGCTTCTACAGCAGATGACTCTCACCTGTAGCATCAGCGCCCGAGGCATCTGACAATAGTAGACTCGTCAGCAACCTCGAAAACATCCAAACTTCTCCTAGATCGACGGGACAGAGAGCCATTCTGCTCCATCAGACATCCCAGCCGAGCTCCAGCCGACAGATCCGAACTTTCCGGCAAGTCACGACAATGGCCACTACCCTACTCCACTCTCTGCAATGGATTCCACGTGGCTCCACCACTCTCTGGCAAGTCGCAACAACGGATACCACTCCACTCTCCGTAACAAACTCCACGTGGCCCTGAACGACCCCTGACGCCGCTACTCTCCGTAACAAACTCCGCGCGGCTCTGGACGGCCCACTACCAGGCGGTTACAAACGTCGCTGTCAATCAGTTATGCTCTCCATCTATAAAAAGGGACCCCCAGATACGTTCTTCTCTAAGCTCTAAACTCTCTCTCGAAACTCTGCTAAAATTCTCACTCGAGTACTCCATTTCTGTTGATGCAGAGTACTGACTTGAGCGTCGGAGGGTCTTGCCGGAGCACCCCCAACTCCGATTTAGACTTCCCTTGCAGGTCTCGGTGGCGGCCGTGGTTATCTCAACTCCAGCAACTCCGGCTTCAGCGGAATTCTGCACCAACAGGATCATAATAGTGATTTTGACACCGGATGAGAAAGTTATGACTGTTCTAGCTTGGCAATATCGAATTAACAGGGTCTAGTATAGTCGGCTAGATTTTTGACCCTTTCGGATCCTGTCCCTCGAATCTAAGTACTGGTCAGCTATGACGTTTGCGTCATTATGTTAAGAACATAATTCCCTACCTCCAACCCACACATCAATTTGTAACACAAGAGAACAGTTTAAGTAATTCTGTAGTTGAAAAAACTAAAAAGATTGTCTAGTTGGACCACATGGACAGTCTGATAGAACCAATTTGGGTCAGAATGGACATAGTTTTGGTTTATGCTGGCTCCAATACTAAAATTTGCTTTTGACAAAGGATTTAGCCATTGCAAAGAAAACCAAGAAAGGGTTAATAAAGTTGACATCAAACAAAATAACAAGTCATGCAAGCAATAATTAATTATCAAGGTTTGCTGAATCTCATACATAAAGCACCATCTCTACAAATGATGCAGCATACCTTTTGGGCATTGCCTTCTCATCAGATGTGTACATCCAATCTATATCTTTAAGTGCAGCTTTTTCAAAAGGATCACCCATCTATATTCCAACGATAAATTCTATAATATTATGAATTGATGATTAGCTTGTTTGTAGCATCATCTATTATCACAGAGAGTTTGGCTTCTAACAATATCATACCAGTCTATTCCCTACAAATACCAGTGCATGGCAGGCTGCCCGAACTTCAACTGTTTGTGCAGGCAAGTTATTTGTCTGATTCTAAATTTGCATTATCAGCCAAACCAGCAACACTTTGAAACTCCTGAAAGAAAAAGGTAGATATCACGCGGTTAAGAATAATCACAAGAAAAATAAATGGGCATATGAGTTAATTGGCAAACCATGTCATCAGATGTGAGAGTTCCTGTCTTATCGAAGCAACATATGTCAACTTGCACCCAGCTAAGTTGATGAAAGGTGTGGATCACTAAGAATAATGCCTGCAAGAGATCATAAATATCTTCACCCTCCCAACGAAGGGTATTCTGAATGCTTTGTGCAGGAAAATTTCATGGCGTGTTAATGCAATTAACGATGTGTTGACAGCTATAGATATCTCCATTGGTAGTTCGGGGGTATCACAGAAGTGATAATTAACGAACAACTCATGAAAAGCTTGTATTTGCTCCTGGTTGGATCCTCCAATCGCTAATAGCAGATAATCCATTTATTAGCTAAATGGCTAATGAAGTATCATAGTTCCAGTGCAGACAACAATGATGCTGGAAACCAGACTGGCAGAAACAACTCTCAATTTTGCGTTCATTATACAAGGTTGTTGGGTAAATGAATGCTTGTTGTACCTTTTTAAGCACATAGTCTGCAGCAATAATGGCTAAGAAAACTAGGAAAAGAATAAACAAGCCACTCGCCCAGTTATTTGCAGTCATCTGAAACACCAATTACTCAACGAGGATTATTAAACAAGCACGTGGCACATACCATCCAATGACCAGTGCTTAGACTACCAATCAGAAGTTACCCTTTCAGTAAAAATTTTTTTTTTTACATTTGTTGGTGCAAAAATCCACTTGCACCGGAGAAGCTGGAGTCGAGGGAGTCGCGGTCACCATCGAGACCTGCAAAAGAAGTCTAAACCGGAGGTGGGGTTACTCCGGCAAGACTCTCCGACGCTCAAGTCAGTTCTCTGCCTCAACAAGAATGGAGTGCTCGAACGGAGAATTTAGCAGAGTTTTGAGGTAAAAAATGAGAGCTTATTGAATAACGTATCTGGGATCCCCTTTTTATCGGCGGAGGGCTCAACAGACTGATAGCGATGTTCGTAACCGTCTCGTAGTGGGCCGCCCACCGTCAGGAAGAATTTATTACGAGGAGTAGTGGAGTAGATCCGTGGCCTTCACTGCAGTACGCCACGTGGAGTCTGCTGCAGGGAGTGGAGCGGCATCCGTTGTCGCGATTTGTCAGCGGATGGAAGGATCGCGCAGTATCCGTTACAGAAGGTGGAGCAGGATTGTGGGCATCATAGCGGTCTGCCTGGGAATAATGGAGCCGCGCGGGATCCGTCGCAGGAAGTGGAGCAGGATCGTGGTGGTTGCTGTGTTGCGACAGCAAGTGCAGATTCGTCGGCTGAAGTTCGGCAATGGTCGGAGCCGGTGACGGAGCCTGGCACCCGTAGGAGCCCGGGCGGGGCCCTCCTTGTGGTTGAAGTCGTGGGCGGAGCCCGGCTACCGTAGGAGTCCGGACGGAGTCCCCTGCAATTAAAGTCAGGTGCAAAGTCCGGCTCCCATAGGAGTCCGGACGAAGCTTACCAGCAGTTGGAGTTGGCGACGTAGCCCGGTTCCCATAGGAGTCCGGGCGGAGTCCTCCTTGAGGTCAGAGTCGTGGGCGGAGCCCGGCTCCCGTAGGAGTCCGGGCGGAGTCCCCAGCAATTAAAGTCAGGTGCAAAGTCCGGCTCCCGTAGGAGTCCGGATGAAGCTTACCAGCAGTTGAAGTTGGTGACGTAGTCCGGCTCCCATAGGAGTCCGGGCGGAGTCCTCCTTGAGGTCGGAGTCGTGGGCGGAGCCCGGCTCCCGTAGGAGTCCGGGCGGAGTCCCCTGAATTAAAGTCAGGTGCAAAGTCCGGCTCCCGTAGGAGTCCGGACGAAGCTTACCAGCAGTTGGAGTTGGCGACGTAGCCTGGTTCCCATAGGAGTCCGGGCGGAGTCCTCCTTGAGGTCGGAGTCGTGGGCGGAGCCCGGCTCCCATAGGAGTCCGGGCGGAGTCCCCTGCAATTAAAGTCAGGTGCAAAGTCCGGCTCCCATAGGAGTCCGGACGAAGCTTACCAGCAGTTGAAGTTGGCGACGTAGCTCGGTTCCCATAGGAGTCCGGGCGGAGTCCTCCTTGAGTCGGAGTTGTGGGCGGAGCCCGGCTCCCGTAGGAGTCCGGGCGGAGTCCCCTGCAATTAAAGTCAGGTGCAAAGTCCGACTCCCGTAGGAGTCCGGACGAAGCTTACCAGCAGTTGAAGTTAGCGACGTAGCCCGATTCCCATAGGAGTCCGGGCGGAGTCCTCCTTGAGGTCGGAGTCGTGGGCGGAGATCGGCTCCCGTAGGAGTCCGGGCGGAGTCCCCTGCAATTAAAGTCAGGTGCAAAGTCCGGCTCCCGTAGGAGTCCGGACGAAGCTTACCAGCAGTTGGAGTTGGCGACGTAGCCCAGTTCCCATAGGAGTCTGGACGGAGTCCTCGTTGAGGTCGGAGTCGTGGGTGGAGCCCGGCTCCCGTAGGAGTCTGGGCGGAGTCCCCTGCAATTAAAGTCAGGTGCAAAGTCCGGCTCCCGTAGGAGTCCGGACGAAGCTTACCAGCAGTTGAAGTTGGCGACGTAGCCCGGCTCCCATAGGAGTCCGGGCGGAGTCCTCCTTGAGGTCAGAGTCGTGGGCGGAGCCCGGCTCCCGTAGGAGTCCGGGCGGAGTCCCCTGCAATTAAAGTCAGGTGCAAAGTCTGGCTCCCGTAAGAGTCCGGATGAAGCTTACCAGCAGTTGAAGTTGGCGACGTAGCCCGGCTCCCATAGGAGTCCGGGCGGAGTCCTCCTTGAGGTCGGAGTCATGGGCAGAGCCCGGCTCCCGTAGGAGTCCGGGCGGAGTCCCCTGCAATTAAAGTCAGGTGCAAAGTCTGGCTCCCGTAGGAGTCCGGACGAAGCTTACCAGCAGTTGAAGTTGGCGACGTAGCCCGGCTCCCATAGGAGTCCGGGCGGGGCTGCTCTGTAGTCGAGGTTGGCGATGGAGCCCGGCTCCCGTAGGAGCCCGGGCGGGGCTGCTCTGTAGTCGAGGTTGGCGACGGAGCCCGGCTCCCATAGGAGTCCGAGCGAGGTCTGCTCGTTGAGAACTTCGGCTGAGGGTACTTTATACCCAACACCAGTCTCCCTACTTCTGAGTTTGAATTTTGAATGAAGGAAGTACAGAGAGACTGGCACAGCCGAAGTCATCCCCTCGAATCCTGCGCACGACCGTCCCCAGATATTTTGGCCTTAAATGTGCGCGTGCTGGAGCCTTTTCGAATCGGGGCGATATGAGAGGACTCTTCGAAATTCTCGTAGGTACACTGGCCTAGGTACGGCGCAATAATAGTCCTGCCAACCGCCAGCCGCTTTCAGCCGCCTGCCATGGTGAGTGGGACACGTGTCAGGCGCGGGATGGTCTGGGGGGATTCGCGATCATTATAGCGCCGGATCCCAGGGCCTATTTAAGCCCGCGCTTCCATCTTTGGGGCCCTTACCCTGCTTCAGAATTCTAACAGTGTCTGCCTTCCCTTCGAGAGCCCTATTTTAGTTGGTATCTTCTCGAGCCGTAGGCGCCCTACAAATCGTCCCTGTCTTCATCCCTCTGGTCCCTCAGAGTGATCTAGGTTAGTTCCAGCACCTTCATCTTTCTTCCCGCCGCTTAGGGACTTCTTTTTTGCCATTATTTTTTGTGTTCCTCCGGGTTAGTTTCCTGTGACCTCTCGCCCCTTATTCTGTCCGTCTTCATCGGGATCTTTAGGGCCCTCATTCGAAGCTACTCAAAATATCGTCCAGCTCTTCCGCTCCCTGCAGTTTTGGGAGTGCTTCCGCCTCAAACCTCCAGGTCCCTTGCTCTGTAGATGAACCTGCGTCTGGGGCTGGACTACGCCCAATTTTTGCACCGGGCGCCATTCCATATTCCCTGAATCCGGAGGAACTCCTTCTGATAAGGGTTCAGTATGGAGTCCCTCCAGAGTACGATCTAGAGTTGCCTAGCCCTTCTGACCGGGCTAGACTCCTCCACCCGATCGTTTTTGCCTATACCAGGAGGCGTTCCGTGCCGGGCTCCGGCTTCTGCTTCCAGCCTTTGTGGTCGCCCTCTTCCGCTTCTTAGACATCTCCTTGGCTTCTGTGGCCCCGAATTCTTTTAGGTTTTTGATAGGATTTCTCTCCCTTTGCCACGTAGTCGAGGTCCAACCGTCCCTCTCCCTGTTTAGGCACTTCTATACTTTCAAGCGCCATCCTTCGGCGAAGGACTGGTGGTACTTCTCCCCCTAGTTTGGCAAGAAGGGGTTGCTGAAAGGTGCCCCTTCTTCAATCCACAATTGGAAGGAGAAATACCACTTCATCCACTGCCCGACCTTGAGGCTGGGCCTGCCCCCTTGCGGCTCTCTGAGGGATTCTGTTCGCTAGGCCCCCAGCCTGGGGGAGGATGACCTCCAGGCTGCCCGGAAGCTTCTTGCCTATTCAGCTCCTTCCCTTTCCAATCTTTTGAGGGAGCAATTTCTGTTCAACATCGGCCTGAGCCCCCAGGATCCTGCGAGTATTTCATCCTTTCCTTTATCTTCTTTTTTTTTCTACCTTTCTTCTTTCTCTTTCTCTTCTTTTTACTTCCCCTCTTCTTTTTTTTTTCGATTTCTGACTCTTGATTGATCGGTTTGCTTCTTTTTCTTCTTCTCTCTCTCTCTTTTTTTTTTTTTTAAGGAATGGACGCCGAAGCAGCACGGATGCTCGCTAGGGGCCTCAAGGCCCACAAAAGAAAGGGAGTCGCGACCTCCAGATCAGCGAAGAGGGCCAGGGAGGAGGAGTCAAGCTTGGCCGCACCCGCCCAGAAGACTCCAGCGATTGACATTCCCTCGGATGCCGAGGCAACGGCTCCCCGGGCCTCCTCGATGAGTCCGCTGACTGGGGCCCCCGTTTCAGAGGTCCGTTCCACGGAGGCGCCCGCAGCCGAGAGGGAGAAGAGAAGGAAGTCTGTTGCTCCTAGATTGATTTTGATGATTACAAAGCAGATTGAAGGGATACAAATAATTTTAAATTGAAAAAGTCCTTATGCTCTTCAAGGGCAAAATCATAATTTCACTAAAATCCTGATTTGATAGTATCATTTGGTAGAACAAATGATTAGTAATCTATTGGTGAAAATTTCATTATTTTTGGACTTATATTTTTGAAGTTATGAAGGTTTGAAGTGCATGAGTTGACTCATGAGTCAACTCATGGCACTATGAGCTGATTGGCACGCAAAAATTTCCCATGGCACGTTGGATTTTTGGCTTGGCACGACCTGTGAGTCGACTCATGAGTCGACCCACAAGGCATGAGTCGACTCATGAGTCGACCTCTGCTGATTTGGGCCAAAAAAAATCCAGAAACCAAATCTCTGGTCTTTGCAACAGAGGTTGACTCATGAGTCGACCCCTGAAGCATGAGTCGACTCATGAGTCGACCCCTGCGATGGAAAACATCCGCAACGGCTAGTTTTTTGCCCGTTTTAATTGCCTTTTATGCTTCCTAAAAATGCTCTAACGGCTCTTTTTCTGCCTAATATGTTTTCTCTTGTTTCTTAATGCTATAAAAGGTTTCAAAAGGTGAAAAAAAAAAAAAACAGAGATCCAAAATATATACGAGGAGATCAACGAAATACACAAAAGAAAAAGAGAGGGGATCCACAATCTACACAAGAAAGAGACAGGTGATCCACAATATACACGAGAGATTGTGAAAGAGATTCAAGAGCATTCAAAAAGAGGATTTTTCACGCCTATTGTTCAACCTTGATCAAGAGATCTTTCAAAGCCTTCAAGAAGTCCTCAATCAAAGATCATCTTCTTCTCAAGCATTCATTCAAGCGTTCATCCACCTTGAGAAAATCCAAAAAGGGGATTCTTCATTTGAGTAAAGTATTTTTATTGTTATATTCGCTCATTTAAGGAGCTGTTATTGTATTAATTTGTGCTCTAAGCTATTTTACTCTTTGTGAGTATTTGTTCTTGTTTTTGGAGGATTTTCAAAACAAGGGAAGGTTGATCCGAACCTGAAATCGGAGTATTTTGGGTTGACTTGTACCCGAGAAATAAGTAGACTAGCTTGGGATAGCTAGTGTCGGAGTTTCCGATGTTTGTATTCGGGTTGAATACAAGTATAGTGGATTAGAATTCCCAAGTAGGAGCTTGGGGAGTGGATGTAGGTGCAAGGTTGGCACCGAACCACTATAAATCTCTGTGTTTGTGGTGTGCTTTATTGTTTCTCTTTATTTCTCTATTTTATCCTTGCATTCTTGCTTTAGAAAATTAATCTTGATTTAAAGTCTTTGTTCTCATTCATCATAAGTAATTAATTAAACCTAAAAATTTTTAGAAACCCAATTCACCCCCCCTCGTGGGTTGCATAGCTGGGCAACAAGTGGTATCAGAGCCCGATGCTCTAGCCCTTCTTTCATCTAACAATCAAAGAGCCAAAGATCTATGGCAACCCATGTCGGTACTTCTCTAGCCGAGGGGCAATCTACAAACTGACCTCCACTTTTCAATGGGTCTAATTACACCTATTGGAAAGCTCGGATGAAGATATTCATACAAGCACTTGACTATGATATGTGGAGTATCATAGTGAACGGTCCTCACACACCCACCAAGATTATAGATGGTGAGGAGTCAACCAAACCCGAGAAAGAATGGGATGAGGTTGATAAGAAATTGGCACAATTAAATGCCAAAGCTATGAATGTTCTTTATTGTGTACTAGATGCAAATGAATTTAATCGTATTTCTACTTGTGCATCTGCTAAAGAAATATGGGATAGGTTAGAAGTAACCCATGAGGGAACAAATCAAGTAAAAGAGACTAAAATAAACATGCTAGTGCATAAATATGAATTGTTCAAAATAGAGCATGATGAGTCCATAACTGCTATGTTTACTCGTTTTACTGATATAATTAATGGTTTGAAGAGTCTTGGCAAATCTTATACTAATAGTGAACTAGTAAGGAAGATTCTCAGGTCATTGCCAAGAACTTGGGAAGCCAAGGTGACTGCCATCCAAGAAGCAAAGGACTTGAACACTCTACCTCTAGAAGAGCTTCTTGGATTCTTGATGACTCATGAACTCAGCATGAAGCAACATCAAGAGGATGAAGTCAAAAAGAAAAGAACCATTGCCCTTAAATCCACAGCTTCGCCTGATTATGAAATGGATGATACTGAAGATGAAGAACAGGATGAAGAGATGGCACTCATCACCCAGAGATTCAAGAAGTTCCTAAGAAAAAGAAAACAGGGGATGAGAAAGAAGTTCACAAAAGGGGAACAAAGCAAAGAGAAAGAGAAAGATCAACCCCTTATATGCTACGAGTGCAAGAAGCCGGGACATTTCAGATCCGAATGTCCACAACTGAAGAAAGGTCCCAAAAAGTTCAAAAAGAAAGCAATGATGGCGACTTGGAGTGCGAGTGATGACTCAAGCTCCGATGAGGAAACCTCAACAGAACAAGCCAACCTGTGCCTGATGGCACATGAAAATGAGGTAACTTCTGAATCCACTAGTGAATTTACTTTTGAAGAATTGCATGAAGCATTCTATGATTTAATTGATGAATTAAAGAAACTAGGGAAGAAAAACAAAAAACTGAATTTGGAAAATCAGTCCTTAGTGAAATAAGCTGAAAACCTTTCAATTGAAAAATTCACCTTGATTCATGAAAATCAAAACTTAAAAAATAAAATTAACAAGCTGAAACCTATAGTAGATAAGTTCATCTTAAGTTCAAACAAATTAAATATGATTCTTGATAATCAGAAAGCTATATATGATAAGGCTGGACTTGGCTATAAACCCCTGAAGAAACAAAAATTTTTGAAGAATATTTATGTAAATTATTCAAGTAACAAGTCTACAAATATCACTTGTTTCAAATGTGGTAGAATAGGACATAAATCATACACATGCCTCAAATCTGCACACACAACTATAAAGAAAATATGGGTTCCAAAAGGAACCATTCTGACTAACCTAAAAGGACCCAAGAAAGCTTGGGTACCTAAGACAAAAACTTGACCTTTGCTTGCAGGTGTGTCTAGCATCCCAAGGAGGAAACAGGAAATGGTATCTTGACAGTGGATGCTCGAGACACATGACTGGTGATGAATCACAATTCATCACGCTTGATGCTAAGGATGGAGGGATGGTCACCTTTGGAGATAATGGCAAAGGAAAGATCATCGGGATAGGTAACATTGGTATCACTCCCTCCAAATACATTGAGAATGTTTTATTAGTTAAAGGTTTAAAGCATAACTTACTTAGCATTAGTCAATTCTGTGATAAAGGGTATAAAGTAGTTTTTGAATCATCTGTTTGCATTGTGACTAGTCCTGTTAACGATGGCATTAAATTTATAGGACATAGGCATGGCAATGTTTATATGGTAGATTTGAATGACTTAGCCAAATTAGACATGCAATGCCTAGTATCCTTGAATGCTAAAATTAATGAGACTAGTTGGCTGTGGCATCGTAGACTTGCACATATTAGCATGCATTCTCTTTCAAAATTAATTAAAAAGGAATTAGTTCTTGGTTTGCCAAAATTGAATTTTGAAAAGGATAGAATTTGTAATGCATGCCAATTAGGTAAACAAACTAGAGTTTCATTTAAATCCAAAAATACTATTTCAACTTCTAGACCTTTAGAGCTCTTACATATGGACTTATTTGGACCAACTAGAACCACTAGTCTAGGAGCAAAACGATATGGCTTTGTAATTATAGATGATTACTCTCGTTTTACTTGGGTTTTCTTTTTGGCACACAAAAATGAAACTTTTCATATTTTCACTAAATTTCATCGAAAAGTCACTAATGAAAAAGGGTTTTCAATTCAAAATATTAGAAGTGACCATGGAACTGAATTTGAAAATCAAGATTTTGAAAATTTTTGTGATGAAAATGGAATTGGCCATAACTTCTCTGCTCCTAGGACACCCCAACAAAATGGGGTAGTTGAAAGGAAAAATAGAACCTTAGAAGAAATAGCCCGTACCATGCTTTGTGAAAGCAACCTTCCAAGATATTTTTGGGCGGAAGCAATTAACACAGCATGTTACATTTTAAATCGTGCTTTGATTAGATAATTTTTAAAGAAAATCCCCTATGAACTTTGGAAAGGAAGAAAACCAAATATTGCATATTTTCATGTCTTTGATTGCCGATGTTTTGTATTAAATAATGGCAAAGAAAAACTTGGTAAATTTGATGCAAAATCAGATGAAGCAATCTTTCTAGGTTACTCCTCCACTAGTAAAGCATTTAGAGTTTTCAACAAAAGAACTTTAGTAGTTGAAGAATCCATACATGTTGTTTTTGATGAATCTAACGATCTTCCTTCAAGGAAGAATGAGGGTGTTGATGATGCAGATCCACTAATAGAAGGTATGAAGGAGATCACTCTGAAAGATTCAGCAACTCCAGAAGACAAGGATCAAGAAGACAAACAAGATGAGAGAGGTGAAGAAATTCAAGAACAACCTCAAGGTACAAATGACCTACCCAAGGAATGGAGGTATGTTCACAACCACCCTAAGGAATTAATTATTGGTAATCCTATGCATGGGGTAAAAATTCGTTCTTCACTTAGAGATGTAGTTAATCATTGTGCTTTTGTATCTCATCTTGAACCTAAAACTTTTGAAGAAGCTGAAAATGATCACAATTGGATTAATGCAATG
The DNA here is from genome assembly GCF_000442705.2 of Elaeis guineensis. Taxonomy (NCBI): domain Eukaryota; kingdom Viridiplantae; phylum Streptophyta; class Magnoliopsida; order Arecales; family Arecaceae; genus Elaeis; species Elaeis guineensis. The sequence goes on from NC_025996.2 coordinate 91,401,514, forward strand.
CAAGAGGAACTTAATCAATTTGAAAGAAATAATGTTTGGACCTTAGTATCAAGACCTAAAAATTATTCAATAATTGGCCCAAAATGGGTCTTTAGAAACAAACTAGATGAGCATGGAAATGTAATTAGAAATAAAGCAAGACTGGTTGCTAAGGGATATAATCAAGAAGAAGAAATTGATTTTGATGAAACCTTTGCACCTGTTGCTAGATTAGAAGCTATTAGACTTCTACTTGCATATGCTTGCTTTATAAAATTCAAGTTATTTCAAATGGATGTTAAAAGTATATTTTTAAATGGATATATTGCTGAAGAAGTATATGTAGAACAACCTCCTGGATTTGAAAATCATGCTTTTCCTAATCATGTCTTTAGATTAAATAAAGCTTTATATGGATTAAAACAAGCACCTAGAGCATGGTATGAAAGGCTAAGCAAATTTCTACTAAATAATGATTTTTCAAGAGGTAATGTAGATACAACCTTATTTATTAAAAGAAATCAAAATGATATGCTAGTTATACAAATTTATGTTGATGACATAATTTTTGGGTCTACTAATGAATCCCTTTGTCAAGACTTTGCTAAGCTTATGCAGGGGGAGTTCGAGATGAGCATGATGGGAGAACTCACCTTCTTCCTCGGACTCCAAATCAAACAATCAAAAGAGGGAATCTCCATCACCCAAAGCAAGTACACCAAGGAACTACTCAAAAGATTTGGAATGGAGAACTGCAAACCAATTGGCACACCAATGAGTCCCTCATGTAAGCTTGACAAGGATGATGAAGGTAAATGTGTAGACTTAAAATACTATAGAGGTATGATTGGCTCATTATTATATTTAACTGCAAGTAGGCCTGATATCATGTTTAGTGTTTGCTTATGTGCTAGATATCAATCTAATCCTAAAGAATCTCATTTGAATGCTGTTAAAAGAATCCTTAGATACTTAAATGGTACTCAAACTCTAGGGTTATGGTACTCTAAGGAATCACAAATTGAATTATTAGGATATTTAGATGCTGATTTTGCTGGATGTAAATTAGATAGAAAAAGCACAAGTGGAACTTGCTAATTTCTTGGAGTTAACCTAATCTCATGGTTTAGCAAGAAACAAAATTCGGTGGCACTGTCTACGGCTGAGGCCGAATACATTGCAGCCGAAAGTTGTTGTGCTCAAATCTTGTGGATTAAGCAATAACTCGAAGACTTTGGAATCAAACTTAATGAAACACCAATAAGATGTGACAACACAAGTGCCATAAATCTATCTAAAAATCCAATTCAACACTCAAGATCCAAACATATTGAAATAAGACATCATTTTATAAGAGAACATGTTCAAAACAAAAATATAATTCTTGAATATGTTTGCACTAAAAATTAATTAGCTGATATCTTTACAAAGGCCCTTAGTGAGGATAGATTCTGTGAAATTAGGAGAAATCTAGGAATTCTAGATCCATATGCCTAAAATTTCTCAATTTCCAAAGAATTGATGTCAAAAACTCTTAGAGCTCAATTTCCAACATCTATCCTGGTCCCAAAAGCTCAAATTTATTATTTTAAAAACTTATCATTGAGCAAAACTCCTTCTCCCAAAATTTTGAATTTTTCTGGAATTTATTCATATTTTTTTTTGAATTTCTGAACTTCATGAGTCGACCCCCATGAGTCGACTCAATGGCAAACTTGTAAATCCCACCAACTTTCAACGGGTTCATTTTTTTATAAGGGACCCTGTTCGTGAGATGACTCATCTTCTCATCGTCCTCCTTCCAAAAGCCGTCTTCTCCAATTCTTTTTGCTCCAAATTCAAGGATTTATTTCGAGGCAATTCTCCCTCCTCCTCTCCACCAAAAATCGCCACCTTGGAAAGGGATTTTTTTGTGCTTTCTCGCATTGTTTGGCTCGGTTGGAACGTGCCCTAGCACTTCACCGTTCTTCCCAAATCCACCTCTTTTCTCCATCAAAATTCTTCTTCACTCTCTTGTGATCCCTCCTCCACTCTTTCACTTGTTCCTCCAAGTCTCCTTGCCCTGCTATTGAAGTGAATATGGCTCCGAAGATGAAGCTTCCCCAAAGAAGAAAGTCAATCCGTGAGCCTGAAGAAATTGTCCGAAAGAAAAGGCAAACTGGTCAGACTTCCACTGCTCCCGCTTCAGTATCTGCTCAAGGTCCCCCTCAATCCTCCATAAGCCCCAGTAAGAACCCTCTGTCTGATAGAAAAGTAGAAACCGGGAAGAATATAGATTTTCGATTCTTTGAGAAAGAAGGTTTTACTTTTGCAAGTAAGATTAAAAATCAAGGATGGGATTTCTACTGCTCCCTTAAGGAAGTCACCTATGTTGACCTAGTTAGAGAATTCTACCAGAACCTACATTATGAAAATGGGTCAGTGACTTCAACAGTCAAGGGAATTGATATCTACTTGGATTCTAGGATATTGGGAGAAATATTACATTTGCCTAGTGAAGGTTATTCTTATATGGAACTCCCAGTAAAAGAAGAAGGGATCAGAATTATTCTAGGAGAAACTTATTCAGGAAGTTTAAATAAATTGGAAGCAAAGATTTTGTCCATTGAGATGAGGATCCTACATCAGATGGTAACAAAGCTCTTCTTTCCTAGGAGTGGTAGGCATGATCTACTGTCTGGCAGAGATATCTGTATCATGTTTCATGTCATCACTCAGACCCCCCTGAACCTCCTTGCACTTATGATAGAGGCCATGAGAGAAACTTTGAACAGATCCAAGGCACACTTGCCTTATGGTATGGCCCTTACTAGAGTATTTAGGAGGTTTGGAGTTAGCTGTGAGGGGGAGGCACCTACCAAGCTATCTCATGTGGACACTTTCAACCAACACAGCCTGCACCGAATGAGATTTACAAAAACTGATGGTGGTTGGATCAAAGGATCTGAAGAGAGAGCTGAGGATAGAGCTGAAACAAGAGCTGAAGACAGAACTGAAGGCAGAGCTGAAGAAGAAGGTCCATCATTTCCTGTACATGACTTCAGGGCAGCATCACCAGATACCCAGTTCATTCCTGATACAGAGGCTGGCCCTTCAGAGTTTACTAGGATGCCCATACCAGTGTATCAGCCAGAGACCAGAGCACATCCATCAGAGTTCAGACTGGCTGACGATCAGATCGAGCATATATCACAGCGTGTGGCCTCTTTATTATCTAGTCAGTGGAGTAGTACTACTTTTGCACCGGAAGCCACTTCTTCTGATCAGACCATGACTCCCCACATATCCACTGTGTTTCAGATGATATCAGATCAGTCCATCCGGATCCAGCAGCTTGAGGACAGTCTAGAGACTGACTGGCAGAGTTCTAGACTTGCAGGGGCAAGTCCTTGCTTTGGCCAATCCCAAGCCACAGGAGTCTACTATTGAGGTCACAGACCTCACTGCAGAGGCTGGAAGGCTCAGAGGAGCACTAGAGGGAGGATATGAGTTACTGAGGAAAGAGATCCGAGGATCGAGTGAGCAAGCATCCACTCAGTTCACTGCTCTACTTCAATCTATTTTCAGAGCATTGAACGTACTTGATTCCATCAGACTCACCCTTTCTGTTCAGTCTTTAGCCTCTCAGCGTTCTCAGCCACCCAGTTCTTCTCACCCTCCTGCTCGTGCCAGAGGCAGACGGGGTAGAGGACGTACTTTTGATAGAGATCCATCAGCTTCTCATACCATATCTGATGACTTCGATCCTTGACTTGTCTTGATCATTACTAGACCCTAGGTGTTAGTGTCTTGTTCTAGGATCTGTATTTTGGGGTCATGTATTGACAATTAGCTGGTTGACTTTTATAATATGAACTATGTATTGAAACAATTATGGTTGTATGATATCATCTTTTACTTATATCTCTACCTTTTGTAATGATGTCGATCATATTATGGTTATATATATATTCTCCTTGTTGAAATATTGTCTTCTCTTTGTTGTTGTTTGTTGTTAATAATTGCTGTATTAAGGGGGAGCAAACATCTGTGATAAACTCTAAAAGGGGGAGAAATTAAAGAATGTTTCAGAAAAAGGAGGAGTTAACCTTGTTTGATGATGTCAAAAAGGGGGAGAAATAAAACAAAAAGCAATCCATCAATCCATCGAGAAATTAAACAAAAAGCAATCCATCAAGAAATTAAACAAAAAGCAATCCATCAAGCAATTAAAGAAAAAGCAATCCATCAAGCAATTAAAGAAAAAGCAATCCATCAAGCAATTAAAGAAAAAGCAACCAAAAGCAAAACTACAAATTATGAGAAATTAATGAATAAATTAGAGAATTTAAAGAACAAAATCAAAAGTACAATACTAAGTACAATGCAAATAAGTAACTTTTAAATTACTTCTTTACATATGCTCTGATTTACTTTAAAAATTTAAATATGCTCTGATATACTTTAAAATTCCAACTTGCTCTGATACATCTTTTGAAATTTTATTTACCTTGATACATTTTAAGAAATTTAACTTACTCTGATACATCTTAAATTTTTTTTAACTTGCTCTGATACATTATAAAATTTGCTCTGATACATTATAAAATTTGCTCTGATACATTGTAAAATTCTCTCTGATACATTGTAAAATTTTTTTTCTGATAACATTGTAAAATTATTTTTCTTGCTCTGATACATTGTAAAATTTATTTTTCTCTTGCTTTGATACATCTTAAACTCAAAATGATCTAATACACTTTACAAATCAACTCTTAAACATGTTTTGGCACACATAATTATTTTTTGTATCAAAAGCAATTAAAGCACATAATTATTTTTTGCTCTGATGCTAAAACTAAAATCAAATGAGAATGAGCAAATTTTCAAAATACAGCTTAATCTGATAACAAAAATAAGTTTTTCCGCTCAAATATCAAAATCACATAATCCAATGAGCATATTTTCAAATCTTTAAGAAAATGGACAAACTATTTTTGCATATGACCATTTATATCACATGCCAAAAGAATCATACTCTTTTCAAGCATATACATCTATAATGCATTCTTTTGAAATTATTGATTCACATAAATGCTTTTGTTCAAATTTTTGTCATCATCAAAAAGGAAGAGATTGTTGCTCCTAGATTGATTTTGATGATTACAAAGCAGATTGAAGGGATACAAATAATTTTAAATTGAAAAAGTCCTTATGCTCTTCAAGGGCAAAATCGTAATTTTACTAAAATCCTGATTTGATAGTATCATTTGGTAGAACAAATGATTAGTAATCTATTGATGAAAATTTCATTATTTTTGGACTTATATTTTTGAAGTTATGAAGCTTTGAAGTGCATGAGTCGACTAATGAGTCAACTCATGGCACTATGAGCTGATTGGCACGCAAAAATTTCCCATGGCACGCTGGATTTTTGGCTTGGCACGACCTGTGAGTCGACTCATGAGTCGACCCACAAGGCATGAGTCGACTCATGAGTCGACCTCTGCTGATTTGGGCCAAAAAAAAATCCAGAAACCAAATCTCTGGTCTTTGCAACAGAGGTCGACTCATGAGTCGACCCCTGAAGCATGAGTCGACTCATGAGTCGACCCCTGCGACGGAAAACGTCCGCAACGGCTAGTTTTTTGCCCATTTTAATTGCCTTTTATGCTTCCTAAAAATGCTCTAACGGCTCTTTTTCTGCCTAATATGTTTTCTCTTGTTTCTTAATGCTATAAAAGGTTTCAAAAGGTGAAAAAAAAAAAAACAGAGATCCAAAATATACACGAGGAGATCAATGAAATATACAAAAGAAAAAGAGAGGGGATCCACAATCTACACAAGAAAGAGACAGGTGATCCACAATATACACGAGAGATTGTGAAAGAGATTCAAGAGCATTCAAAAAGAGGATTTTTCACGCCTATTGTTCAACCTTGATCAAGAGATCTTTCAAAGCCTTCAAGAAGTCCTCAATCAAAGATCATCTTCTTCTCAAGCATTCATTCAAGCGTTCATCCACCTTGAGAAAATCCAAAAAGGAGATTCTTCATTTGAGTAAAGTATTTTTATTGTTATATTCGCTCATTTAAGGAGCTGTTATTGTATTAATTTGTGCTCTAAGCTATTTTACTCTTTGTGAGTATTTGTTCTTGTTTTTGGAGGATTTTCAAAACAAGAGAAGGTTGATCCGAACCTGAAATCGGAGTATTTTGGGTTGACTTGTACCCGGAAAATAAGTAGACTAGCTTGGGATAGCTAGTGTCGGAGTTTCCGACATTTGTATTCGGGTTGAATACAAGTATAGTGGATTAGAATTCCCAAGTAGGAGCTTGGGGAGTGGATGTAGGTGCAAGGTTGGCACCGAACCACTATAAATCTCTATGTTTGTGGTGTGCTTTATTGTTTCTCTTTATTTCTCTATTTTATCCTTGCATTCTTGCTTTAGAAAATTAATCTTGATTTAAAGTCTTTGTTCTCATTCATCATAAGTAATTAATTAAGCCTAAAAATTTTTAGAAACCCAATTCACCCCCCCTCTTGGGTTGCATAGCTGGGCAACAAAGTCGGTGGCCCGCAGGGCGGGTAGCCGTCGAACTGTTGCTGAAGAGGGGCCGGAGAATCCCTTCAATGACAGGGACCTGATCAGGCGGTTGATCGACGGCTGCATTCTGCCCGACGTCGTCGAGAGGATCGACCGCGTTGATCCTGAGCAGCGGGCTTGGGACTCTTTGGGGTCCTTCCTTGAGGTAAGCGAATCTTCATTTACCTGGCTATCAGGCCTTTGTTCGATCCCCTAGTCGCCCTTGTAGATTGGGCACCAACTCCTCACCAATATCAAGGCGATGAACCGTGCGAGGAGGGACATCCTCCAGGTGGAGGAGCGCTGTCGGGCCGAGGTTGCTCGCCTCCAAGCAAAGACAACCGAAGTAGCCGCCCTCCAAGAGGCCCTGGAAAGAGAGAAACAAGCCCGGGAGGAGGAGAGGCAGACCTTGGAGGAGACGGCAAGGAAGGCGGAGGCCGAGGTCGCCAGTTTGATTGAGTAGACTTCAGTCCTGGTCTCGGAGGCCAGGGCTCTTGCGGTAGAGGAGTTCAAGGCCTCCGCGGAGATGAGGGACCTGAATGTCCAATTCGGCCAGGAGGCATTCATCAAGGGGTTCGAGCTCTGCCAAGAGAAGGTGGCCAGAAAATTTTTGGAGCTCGACCTCAGCTTCCTAGGCGAGGAATCCGAAGATGAGGCCGGTCTCTCGCCAGCCGCCACTGCCATCGCAGCCCCCTTGCCAGGGACGCCGAATACTCTAACTCCCGCCCCTGAGGTCTGAGACCTCCGACCTTGTATTTTTATTTCATCGCAATTTCCTTTTCCTTCTTGTTTTCAAAAATCATCCGATCAATAAAGTTGAATTTCTTGTCGCGGGTGGCTTCTCCCTCCTTCCCTTCTTCTCTCTACTTTTCTTCCTGCGATGAGTCATGTTTTAACGCTTTCGCCTTCCGATGGCAGTGTCCTGCGGAAGCACTTCCCCTTCCCTTGGGGATCCCGCTGAAATCGATGATCCAGCGGCTGAAGAAGGAAGTCCTTCACTTGACAAAGAAGTCGAAGAAGATGGAAGGCGAGCTTCGCAGATTGAGAGAAGGTCATTCTGAAGCCACCGTGGAGGCCACCCACTTTCAGAATCTCCACGTGAAGGGGATCATGGAATATAGCTGGAGGAAGGCGGATTTCACGAAGGAGCTCGAGGAATGCAAGAAGAGCGCCAGTGACCGAATTTGGTCTCAGGCCGCCAAGATTAGCGCCCTCAAGGTGGAACTGTCGGCCGCGATGAGGAAGATCGGCCATCTGGAAGGAAGTTCGTCCCGGCTCTTGGCCCGGGCCGACGGCGACCAACAGTGGTCGAAGAAGGTCTCCGACCTTCAGCGGCAGCTTCAGGATGTCGAGGTGAGCCACGACGTGCATCGGGCCAGCTGGCACAGGCAGGTGGAGGAATGTAAAGGGAAACTTAGGGTGGCGACCGACGAAGTCGTCCGTCTTCAGAGGCAGCTGGCCGACAGAGCTCAGCCTACTTTCGCTCGAATTTCGATGAGCTCCAGTCCCTAAGAGGAACCATTGAAGGGATTTTCGTTGCCCTCGGGGACAAGACGGCTGAGCTGCAACAACTGAAGATCCAGCTGGCTACAAGCAGCGGGCCGTCGCGGACGTGGAGGCAGAATCTGAGGTCTTGAGGAAGAGGCATCGAGAGGCGGAGGTCGAGAGCCAGCGACTTCGTCGGGCGCTCCAGGATGCGCTGCAGAAGAGGAGGGAGCTAGAAGAAGAAATTGAGAGCCTAAGGCAGTACTAGATGAGGGATGGAGCAGATAACTCAAGGTCAGAGGGAGTAGAGCCTCCTTAGAGCTCTTTTTGTCCTTCCATCTTTTCTTGTATATGCTTCCCTTTTTGTTGTTTTGTCCCGCTTTTGTCGTTTTGCTTTTCTTTCCTTAGCCTTCCGGGCTTTGTAGTGTGTATTTCGTAAATGAAATGAAAAAGGGGGTTTTGTGTTATCTCGTCCGCGCGTTGTATTAAATTATTGTCCGTCGAACTTTTCTTGTCGTTCGACTTGTCTGATGTTGATGTCGTTGGGAGGCGCCTAGTCGTCGATGCGTTAGCTTGCCTTCCTCGTCATACATGGCCGTAAGCCCGAGTTTGGTGGTCCGTACTCCGCATTACTTCGGGGACGTCACTGTCTTCTTGACCTGTGTCGGGAGTCTTCTTAGAGGCCGGGAGTGTTTGGTAGGAACCCCCCGTCTTTGTTGGGATGAAGTTCTTTAGGTCTTTGGTGTGGTTCGTCCTTCATCTACTTCCATCGTAATTCGTTACCCTTCCTTTTTGACCCTCGCTTTTTGCGGGGTTGCATAGGAGCGTGGAGGTGCCGCGGAGGGGCTTTTTCCCTTCGTCCGATCTTGTCGGGCGGTTGATGCGTAGTCGTTGATAGCACCAAAAATAACTCTACTCACTACGTAGGTAGGATGAGTCGAGATCGTATCCTCAGGGACCTTGGGCTAAGTTGAGATTGCAAGATAAAAGAAAGAAGCATTATTTTTGATTTAGAAAATAAATTATTTTAAAATTGAGGTAATTTAAAAATAAAGAACTTGGGAGTTTTGAATTACTTTGCACTAGCAGAGTTGTATCTCTTTTTTTTTAATTAAATGAATGCGATTAATCTTAAAAAAATACCTATCTTTCCTCGGCACGCTCCGTACCCGTAGATCATGGCGTGTCTCTGAAAAGTATTGGGTAAATAACTCTTCTTTCCTCGGCACGCCCCGTATCCGTAGATCACGGTGCGTCTCCGGAAAGTAAAAGTTATTCTTAATATTAATCTAACAAGAAAGCATAAATAAAAATATATAAATGAGAGCAAATAAAGAACTCATGATAATTTAAATAAAAAGTATAATCTTTATTGCATATAAAGAAATACAGGAAAGTTTAGAACAATAAACCATCTCTGTGTCGTTACAAAATTTCTTCTCCACTCCCGAGACTGCTAGCCTAGCTGCTCATGAAGTAGTCCCTTTCTATTCCTCTATGCAAGGCTCTAGAAGAATTTCTGGGCTCCCCCTCCAATGGGAGTACAAAAGTCTTTTTATAGGTGTTAGGAGGGAGGAGTTTTACATGATTTTCCGATGTGGGACTAAAAAAATACAAATCTTTCAAAATATTTCTAAATATTAATTTTTTTCCTTTAATAAGTATTTGTTTGACTGCCATCAAAAATTCCTTGTGAACCCATCTGCAGTGCGCCCACACCCGCGCGATGCTGCACCCGTGCCCGCGCTCACGATCACGCCACGTCCACGCCTCACGCATTCCGCATCCTGCCCGCGTCCTGCCCGTCCGAGTCCCGCATCCGCATCCCGCGTTAGCGCCCATCCCGCGTCCACTTTCTTTTGTTTTGAATTCACGTCAAACCACCCAGAGCCTTTGAATTCCCGTGAAACCGCCCAGAGCCTTATTCACGCGCCAAAAGCATTATTCACGCGCCCAAGAGAGAATTCCACGTGAAACAAGCTTTTCCATATTTCAAAAAGAAACTTTTGTTTCTTCACAATGACATCTATATCCTTTTGGATTCCTTGCATAGTATCTTCATTTTCTATAATACCGGATGCGTCTTTCTTTTATTTTAATTTTATTTTAAGTCTAATTTTCTTCAAACTTGAGTCTTTTTGATCTATGAATCGGACTCTTTGTATCGACGATCATCTTTTCTGTAAAACATAAAAAGAAGCATCAAATTTTTAATAAATAAAATAAATTAAATATGATTTTCTGCTTTAAATGACTTAAATTAAGTATTTATCACACTCCCCAACTTGAATTTTGCTCGTCCTCGAGTAAAATAGATATATCAGCATTGTGTACCGACTCAATTTTGAATCAAAAATTAGGTTAGGCATCCCACAAGGTAGATGATACTTGGTCAGACCATTAAAGAGATATTTCATTGGATTATCAATTTGACCCAATTAGTGGTTGAGTATTAACTAAAGAAATTTCAGAGCTTTTCTTTCACCAACTTCCCACTTTACTCTTTAAATCCTCTAACTTAATGAGAAGGAGGTTTATTATCTTCTTGCAATTTAGTCCCCTTAATATATATCTATATATATTATTATTATTATTATTATTTTTATATAACATTGCCTACCTTTTTACGCGAACCACAACGCTTACTTAGGCGAAAGGGCCCGGTTACTCAGTAGGAGACCAATATTGTTTTTTTTTTTTTGTTTTTTTTTTAAGAAGAATTTTTTGCATACCTCGATCTTTCCACCCAATTTCTCATGAAGCAAATTTTTTATTGAGATCAGTAAGAAGAGGGTTGTAGAATCACTCCTAAAATTTGGTCTAGTTTAAACCCTACCATTCATTGGGTTTTCTTAATAATTTATTTCTCAGTATCTCTAAAATTATCTTGACCGTTAATCATTCATTTATTAGGATGCCTAATTGACTCTTAATCAAAATAAAATTTGAATACACAAAATTAATTATTTCTGACCATACTCGAGGATTTGATTAATTTTCTCCCCTCCAACTTAATCTACATTGTCCTCAATGGAGTAAGAAAGCAAAGAAAATAAAAGGAGAGAGTGCACCTGGGATAATTTTGCTTCGGAAGTTAAAGATAGCTTCATTGATTAATAGGCTCTTGTTCTAAATTCTTGCAGCTGCGGTAAAGTAAAAAATATGAAATCGTTGGGTTGCCTCCCAACAAGCGCTAAGTTTTACGTCTTCAGCCAGACTGAATTGAGTATTATGGCAGTTTTGGATCCACTAAATCAACATATTCAATTAATTCTCCATCACTAATTCCATCTATGTAAGGTTTCAATCACTGACCGTTCACTTTAAAAGTGTTCCCCTGTTTAGGATTTCTGAGTTCTATAGCTCCATGAGGAAATACTTGAGTTACAATGAAAGGTCCGTCCCAACGTGAGCGAAGTTTTTCAGGAAACAGACGCAACCTAGAATTGAAGAGCCAAACTTTTTGATTGGGCTCGAATATTTTTCGTGCAATAAATTTATCATGATATGCTTTAGTTCGAGCCTTATAAATTTTGACACTCTCATACGCTTCATTGCGTAGCTCTTCAAGTTCATTTAATTGGAGTCTCCTATTGGAACCTGCATTTTTCATATCAAAGTTAAATTGCCTTATGGCCCAAAATGCACGATGTTCCAATTCCACCGACAAATGACAAGCTTTTTCGAATACAAGTCGTTTGGGAGACATTCCTATCGGTGTTTTAAAAGCAGTACGGTAAGCCCATAATGCATCATCTAAGCGAAGAGACCAATCCTTTCTATCAGGCCTAACCATCTTTTCTAGGATATGTTTAATCTCCCTATTTGACACCTCTACCTGACCATTAGTTTGGGGGTGATATGGTGTGGCCACTTTGTGTGAAATATTATATTTTTTCATAAGTGCTTCAAAGTGTTTATTCGTAAAATGAGTCCCCCCATCACTAATGATCACCCTTGGGAAGCCAAATCGACTAATGATATTTTGTTGGATAAAACTAATTACAATTTTATTATCATTAGTCCGTGTAGCTATTGCCTCCACCCATTTTGATACGTAATCAACTACCACCAGAATATATTCAAATCCAAATGAGGCTAGAAAAGGTCCCATGAAATCAATCCCCCAAACATCGAAGATTTCTACTACTAAAATGGGGGTCAGCGGCATCATATCCTTCTTGGATAAATTTCCTGTTTGCTGACATCACAGACAACTTCGACCAAATTCATGTGCATCCTTGAAAAGCGTTGGCCAATAAAACCCACTCTGCAGTACTTTTGCTGCAGTTTTTCTTCCACTAAAATGTCTCCCACATGTCGAAGAATGGCAAAAAGTGAGAATGCTTTGGAATTCACTCTCGGGGACACAACAGCGAATAACTTGGTAAGGACAGTATTTGAATAGTTCAGGTTCTTCCCAGAAATAATGTTTAATTTGCGAGAAAAATCGATCTTTTTCTTGTTTTGTCCAATGAGAAGGTACTTGTCCTGTTGACAAGTAATTGACAATATGGGCAAACCATGGAGGACGGCTAGAGGAGATTGCGAAAAGTTGTTCGTCAGAAAATTTTTCTTTGACCTCATCTATGCCTATCGTGTGTTCAACTAAGATCCTGGAGATGTGATCAGCTACCACATTCTCAGAACCCTTCTTATCTCAGATTTTCAGATCAAATTCTTATAAAAGAAGGATCCATCTGATCAAACGCGGTTTAGTATCTTTCTTTGAGAGGAGATGTTTCAGAGCCGCATGATCAGAGTAAACTAGAACCTTAGACCCTAACAAATATGAGCAAAATTTTTCAAGGGCAAACACTACTGCTAGTAGCTCTTTTTCTGTTGTGGTGTAGTTTAATTGGGCATCGAAAAGAGTCTTGCTAGCATAATAGATCACATGTGGCTCCTTATTGATTTTTTGGCCTAAGACGGTACCTATTGCAAAGTCAGAGGCATCACACATAATCTCAAATGGAATGGACCAGTCAGGGGATTTTATTATGGGTGCTGTTGTCAGGGCTGTTCGTAATGTGTTGAACGCTTTCAAACAGTCTTCATCAAAGACAAATGGTGTATCCTTGGCCAACAGATTGCACAAGGGTCTTGAAATCTTGCTAAAGTCTTTGATGAAGCATCTATAAAATCCGGCATGACCTAAGAAAGATCGTATTTGTCGGACCGAAGTAGGGGGTGGTAGTTTTGAAATAACCTCAACTTTGGCTTTATCTACCTCGATTCCTTTTTTAGAAATAATATGTCCTAATACAATTCCTTTCCGCACCATGAAATGGCTCTTTTCCCAACTTAGGACAAGATTTGTCTCCATACACCGTTTAAGAACTTTGGAAAGATTATGGAGACAATCCTCAAAGGTTGTTCCAAACATAGAAAAATCATCCATAAAAACTTCAAGAAATTTGTCCACCATATCCGAAAAAATGGCCAGTATGCACCGTTGAAATGTAGCGGGTGCATTGCAAAACCCGAATGGCATACGCCGAAAAGCGAAGGTGCCATAGGGGCAGGTGAAGGTAGTCTTTTCTTGATCATCCGGAAATACAGGTACTTGATTGTACCCTGAATAACCATCAAGAAAATAGTAGAAACTTTATCCTGCTAACCGTTCTAGGATTTGGTCGATGAAGGGTAATGAAAATGATCCTTCCTAGTAATGGCATTCAGTTTTCTATAATCTATGCATACTCGCCATCCAGATGATATGCGAGTTGGAAGTAGTTCACCTTCTTCGTTCTCCACCACAGTAATACCAGATTTCTTAGGTACTACTTGAGTGGGACTGACCCATTTACTATCGGATATGGGGTAGATGATTCCAGCATCTAACCACTTTACCACCTCTTTCTTTACTACTTCATGCATGTTTGGGTTCAATCTCCTCTGCATATCTCGATGGGGTTTGGCATGTTCCTCAAAATGAATATGGTGCATGCAAATGGAGGGGTCAATTCCTTTTAAATCGGCAATGGACCAACCAATAGCCTCTTTGTGTTCCTTCAGAATGCCAACCAATTGTGCTTCCTGATTAGGGGTCAAGTCTGATGCAATGATTGCCGGGAGGGTGTCATTGAGTCTTAGAAATACATACTTAAGCGTAGCAGGAAGAGGTTTCAATTCTAACGTAGGTGGTGATTCTAAAGATGGGACTATTGGTGTACTGGCTAATGTGGGTAATGGCTCATACTTGATTGTCCATGGAGGAGTGGTTTTATCATGTGGTGTATCTAACAAGATGTTAACTTCTTTCATATATTCCTCAAAGTCACACACTCCAAAGTGAGCCAAGCAAGTATCTAAGGGGTTTGGTGCTAGAATTATGGGTGTTGCATCTTCTATAATATCTTCTAGTGTATCTACTTCGAAGCAACTATCCATTGATGGTCCTTGGGAAGCACCAAACACATTCAGTCTTAGTTTCTTATTCCCAAACGATACATCCATGACTCCTGTCCTACAATTAATGCATGCATTTGCCGTAGCTAGGAAGGGTCGTCCTAAGATAATGGAAATTTGTCTGGGGTTGCCACTTAATTTCATATCGAGAACCAGAAAATCAACTAGAAAGTAAAACTCATCTACCTTGACCAAGACATCCTCAAGCATTCCACGTGGTTTCTTAATTGATCTATCGGCTAATTGCAGTGTGACTGATGTGGGTTTCAGTTCTCCGAATCCAAAAAGTTCATACACCGAACTAGGTAAAAGATTCACACTTGCCCCTAAATCCAGAAGAGCTTTTTCAATGTGATAATCTTCTATAACACAGGAAATGATGGGGGCTCCTGGGTCCTTAAGCTTTGGAGGAGTGGCATGCTGGAAGACAGAACTAGCCTGTTCAGTGAGACGTACTTTCTTTGGGATTTATGATCTAGATTTACGTTTTTGGGTGCATAAATCCTTCAAAAATTTGGCATAAGCAGGGACCTGTTTGATTGCGTCTAGAAGGGGAAGATTAATTTGGACTTGCTTAAATAATTTCAACATCTCATCAAGTTTTCCTCCCTTCTTATCTGCAGGAATAGGAGCTTTCAGGGCATCTGGAAATGGGGCTTTAGGCAAGTAAGATGATTCCGGTGTAGTTGGTTCCTTCTCTATTTTCAGGTCCTCCTTGTTCTTGGGTGATTTGGATTCGGTTAGAGGTTTAGGGTCAGTCTCATTGGTTTTACTAGTGTGTTCAATGACCTTCCCACTTCTCAGAGTCATGATTGATTTGGCATGTTCAGAAAAAGCTTCTGGGGTATTAGAACTCTCAATCATAAATTGCCCTCTTGGATTGCTCTCGGGTTGGCTAGGTAATTTTCCTCCTTCCCTCCTACTGAATACAGTTGCTAGTTGACCTATTTGGGTCTCTAGCTTAGCAATGGATTGTGTGTGGGAGTTGAGGGTCTGAGTGTTGACTTCTAATCGTTCTAGTGCTTTCAGGACTTTTTCCTCAAAAGCTGAGCTGTGACCAGTAGTAGACGGTTGAGGAACATTTTAAAATTGATGGTATGGTCCATGCCTATATGTTGGGTCTTGATATTGAGGTCGAGATGTGGCAGGACCAACCACTGGTTGTGGTCTCCAAGAAAAATTTGGATGGTTTCTCCAGCCGGAGTTATAAGTGTTCGAATATGGATCGTTTCCTGGTCTGCGAGCTTGTTGGACTTGCTGAACCTGCTCGTGCACAAACTCAAAAAATTAAGGTGCAGCTGGGCATTCACTAACAAAATGGTTCAGACTTGCACATAATGCACAAACTTCTTGGATTGGGTTAGGTGGAATCAGAGATTGTCCAGTATTTAGAAGATGATCTAATTTTTGGGACAGTTCATCTACCTTTTGATGGATATCTATGGCATTTTCTACTTCATATATTCCACCTCTTTTTGGGTTTAACATGGGTTTATCTCTAATAGAGGCAGACATATGATGTAATGAATTTTCACTTAAAATTTCAAACAGTTGCCATGCCTCATCCTCACTTTTCAGCATAAATATCCCACCGCATGATGCATCGACCATTTGTCGATGTCTTTCAGAGAGCCCATCATAAAAATATTGGATTAACTGCCACTTGGGTACAGCATGGTGGGGATATTTTCTAATAAGGTCTTTTAATCTCTCCCATGTTTCATGAAACATTTCTCCATCTAATTGAGAAAAACTAGTTATGGCTTTCCTTATTTGATTAGTTTTTCCTATGAAAAAATATTTCTTGAGAAACTCTCCTTGCAGCTGGTCCCAGGTTGATATAGTCATGGAATCCAAAGTATGTAGCCAGTATTTGGCTTTGTCCTTAAGTGAATAAGGGAATAATTTTAATCTAAGAGCATCATCGAAAAAGTTGTGAATTTTGACAGTTGAGCATATCTCAAGAAATTCTTCAAGATGTTTATAAGGGTCCTCATTACTAAGTCCATAAAATGAAGGTAACATTTGGATTATACTGGACTTAATTTCATATTGAGTGGCCTCCACAGGGGGTACTTGAATACAAGGAGAGTAGGTATATGTGGAAGGAGTAAAGTACTCCTTCAATTGCTTGGGTGGATCATTCTCCTGATTTCGGTCCATATTTTTACGTCTGTTAGCTCTAAAGGTTCTTTCTATTTCTGGATCAAAAGGTTGGATTTCTGATCGTAACGATCTACGGCCAAGCATATACCTTACAATTATACTGTAGAGCAAACACAAAAAATTTTTCTTTTTATAATATATATTTTTATAATAAAGTGAGAAAAGAATGAAGAAAATCTAAAGAGAAGAACCTAAGAATCTTAAATCTATGAAAAGAAAGAAATTAGTTAATGTTTAGATGTTAATTGCAATCAACTTAAACAATCATAGACTCTTTATCTTAGGGTTAACTTAGATCTAGACAGCTCCTAACTTTCAAGACCGCCTTTGAGCACTCCAAGCTTAAGACTGACTAACTGACTCGGCCAGATAAGCGTAAGATGTGGGAGGTTCCCTGCTCGTTGCTTTCCTTAGACACCAACTAAGTTGGCCAGGTCAGTCAACGGAACCAATTGAAAACCACTTTCTTTAACCACTTGCCTTAGACACCGAGCAATTAACCAATCCGCACTCGGTTCAACTCTAGAGCTTTCTTATCCTATTGAGCTCGAAATTCCTAAGGCTGACGTCTAGTTGATTTTAAATTAAGGTCTAGGTTATGCAAATGCAAGGGGGTGATTTGTGGGCCAAGGAAGGGTGATCAAATCCCCACCTTATCTGGTTAATGGGTTATTGCCCTTAAGATTAATTATGGAGATGCAATGCAAAGAAACAAGGTGTCCAATCAAGTTAGAAATTTTTATATTTGAGGTTACGCTATTTTAGTTAAGTGTTATGAAATGTCAGTGGTTTTTTTTTTTATAATTTTATCTTTTTATATATTTTTTTTAATTTTTTTTTAGTTTTGCAAAAAAATAAATTTAAGTGATTAAGTCTAAAAAGCAATAAATCACTAGGCTATAAAAAGTAGCAAATTATTCTAAGCAGAAAAATTCCTAAGTAGTAAATTAGTTATGCAAGGTAATTATGTAATTATGCAAATAAGATTATCTAGCTAGAAAGCACTGAAAAAAAATTTTAAAATGAGAAATAAAAACTGAAAAGTATTTTTTTTTTTTAAAAATTTTTTTTTTAATTTTTTAATTCAACCGTGCCAAGATCCTCGGCAACGGTGCCAAAATTTGATGCGTAGTCGTTGATAGCACCAAAAATAACTCTACTCACTACGTAGGTAGGATGAGTCGAGATCGTATTCTCAGGGATCTTGGGCTAAGTTGAGATTGCAAGATAAAAGAAAGAAGCATTATTTTTGATTTAGAAAATAAATTATTTTAAAATTGAGGTAATTAGAAAATAAAGAACTTGGGAGTTTTGAATTACTTTGCACTAGCAGAGTTGTATCTCTTTTTTTTTTAATTAAATGAATACGATTAATCTTAGAAAAAATACCTATCTTTCCTCGGCATGCTCCGTACCCGTAGATCACGGTGCGTCTCCGAAAAGTATTGGGTAAATAACTCTTCTTTCCTCGACACGCCCCATATCCGTAGATCACGGTGCATCTCCGGAAAGTAAAAGTTATTCCTAATATTAATCTAATAAGAAAGCATAAATAAAAATATATAAATGAGAGCAAATAAAGAACTCATGACAATTTAAATAAAAAGCATAATCTTTATTGCATATAAAGAAATACAGAAAAGTTTAGAACAATAAACCATCTCTGTGTCGTTACAAAATTTCTTGTCCACTCCCGAGACTGCTAGCCTAGCTGCTCATGAAGTAGTCCCTTTCTATTCCTCTATGCAAGGCTCTAAAAGAATTTCTGGGCTCCTCCTCCAATGGGAGTACAAAAATCTTTTTATAGGTGTTAGGAGGGAGGAGTTTTATATGATTTTTTGATGTGGGACTAAAAAAATATAAATCTTTCAAAATATTTCTAAATATTAATTTTTTTCCTTTAATAAGTATTTGTTTGACTGCCATCAAAAATTCCTTGTGAACCCATCTGCAGTGCGCCCACACCCGCGCGATGCTGCACCCGTGCCCGCGCTCACGATCACGCCACGTCCACGCCTCACGCATTCCGCATCCTGCCCGCGTCCTGCCCGTCCGCATCCCACGTCCGCATCCCGCGTCAGCGCCCGTCCCGCGTCCACTTTCTTTTGTTTTGAATTCACGTCAAACCGCCCAGAGCCTTTGAATTCACGTGAAACCGCCCAGAGCCTTATTCACGCGCCCAAAGCATTATTCACGCACCCAAGAGAGAATTCCACGTGAAACAAGCTTTTTCATATTCCAAAAAGAAACTTTTGTTTCTTCACAATGACATCTATATCCTTTTGGATTCCTTGCATAGTATCTTCATTTTCTATAATACCGGATGCGCCTTTCTTTTATTTTAATTTTATTTTAAGTCTAATTTTCTTCAAACTTTAGTCTTTTTGATCTATGAATCGGACTCTTTGTATCGACGATCATCTTTTCTGTAAAACATAAAAAGAAGCATCAAATTCTTAATAAATAAAATAAATTAAATATGATTTTCTGCTTTAAATGACTTAAATTAAGTGTTTATCAGCGGTCGGGTTTCGTCACCATCGAGATTCTCCTCCCGTTCCTGCGGGGGCGCGCAAGGGCCATTGCCAGGGCGGGCGGAGTCTTCCTTGCTGTAGAAGTCACGGATGGAGCCCGGCTCCCGTAGGAGTCCGGGCGGAATCTCCCTTGCTGTAGAAGTCACGGATGGAGCCCGACTCCCGTAGGAGTCCGGGCGGGGTATCTCTTGCCGCAGAAGTCACGGATGGAGCCCGACTCCTGTAGGAGTCCGGGCCTTCGACCTTGCTCAAGTCAGGGCGAGGTTCTCCTCCCATTCCCGACATGGCTGTGGGGGCGCGTTAGGGCTCCGTAAGGCCTCTCCCCCCATCCGGTTTAAAAGAAACGGGCCTTTGACTTCGCTCATGTCAGGACGAGGTTCTCCTCCTGTTCCTGACACGGCTGTGGGGGCACATTAGGGCGCTGCAAGGCCTCTCCCCCCATCCGATCTAAAAGAATCGGGCCTTTGACTTTGCTCATGTCAGGACGAGGTTCTCCTCCTGTTCCTGACATGGCTGTGGGGGCACATTAGGGCACTGCAAGGCCTCTCCCCCCATCTGGTCTAAAAGAACCGGGCCTTCGACTTTGCTCATGTCAGGATGAGGTCCTCCTCCTGTTCCTGACATGGCTGTGGGGGCACATTAGGGCGCTGCAAGGCCTCTCCCCCCATCCGGTCTAATAGAATCGGGCCTTTGACTTTGCTCATGTCAGGACGAGGTCCTCCTCCTGTTCCTGACATGGCTGTGGGGGCACATTAGGGCACTGCAAGGCCTCTCCCCCCATCCGATCTAAAAGAACCGGGCCTTTGACTTTACTCGTGTCAGGATGAGGTTCTCCCTCCGTTCCTAACATGACTTCGTTTTAGGCGTTTGAAGGGGTTAGTCATGACAAATCCATGCTAAATGGGAGGAGCACGTTAAGTAGAAAGGAATTTAAATTCAAGGTGAAATCGTAGGTGATACATTTACATATTTTTCGAGTTCCACGGTTGAGGGGGGTCTGCTCCTCCTTGAGGCCCTCCGGTGATGGAGTCGATGGTCCCAATGGGAGGCCGGTCTCTGGGTTGCTCCTCCCTTCTTGGTGGTTTAGGTTGCGGAAGGGCCCTTGGCCGATCTCCTCTACCCTCAGGCCTGCGTCGGATGAACCTGTCGAGTCGACCTCGTCGGATGAGCTCCTCGATCTCGTCCCGGAGTTGGATGCATTCCTCTGTGTCGTGGCCGTGGTCGCGGTGGTAGAGACAGAACTTGTTGGGGTTGCGCTTTCCGGAGTGCGTGTGCATCCTCTCTGATCTAGGGAGCTGCTCCCTGACCTCCATCAGTACCTGGGCTTTCGAGGCATTGAGGGGAGCGTAGTTGCGGAATCTCCCCGATGGAGAATCCCATCGAATCCCACGATCCGGACTTCTCTGCCTGTGCACCCGGGGTGGAGTATGGGCATGCTTGTGCCTAGGAGGGGATCGAGAACACGACCGGGCTTCTCTTGGCCTTTTTTCGATGGCGGGCTTACTCGAGTCTCCCGCCTGCTGCTCCCTTGCTGTCTCTTCATCCTTCATTTTGAAGGCTTCTTCCGCTCGGGCGTATCCTTCAGCCCGAGCCAGCAAATCAGTAAAATTCCTGGGATACTTCTTCTCCAGGGAGAACAAAAGGTCATTCTTCTGAAGGCCACCCTTCAGGGCGGCCATTGCGACTGATTGGTCCAAGTTTTGGACCTCCAGCACCGTGATGTTGAAATGGTTGATGTAGGCCCGAATGGACTCCCCCTCCCTCTGCTTAATATTGATGAGGGACTCCGAACCCTTCCGGGGGCACCAACTGCTGACAAAATGGGCCACGAATTGGTGGCTCATTTGATCGAAGGAAAAGATGGTACCCGATTTCAAAGTTGAGTACCAATTCCTCGCCGCTCCCTTCAAGGTAGACAGGAAGGCCCGACATAGAATGGCGTCGGGAGTGCCGTGAAGCAGCATCATCATCTGGAAGGCCTCCAGATGATCAACCGGGTCTGAAGTCCCGTCGTAGCTTTCGAACTGGGGGAGCTTGAAGTTTGGCGGGATCGATTCCTGCATGATCATTTGAGAGAAGGGAGGGTCAGTACAAATATCCTCACCATAAGCGGGGGGAGCGTGGTGGAGTTCTTCGATCTGCCGGTTCATCTCCTGGAGCCTCCGGTCCAGGAAATCCTCCCGACTTCGAGTCTCGAGGGTCCTCTGGCAGAATGGGGGCAGGGATCTTCCAGGGGTGGAGTCATAGTCCGATTGAGGGCTCTCCACCCTTGGATTCGCCTTCCCAGGAAGGACGGGGCGGCTGGCCCAGGTGGCCCGCCCCGTCGCCGGATTCTGGTGTTCTGGAGACACCCTTTCCAGGCGTACTGATGCCTGTGGCTACTGCTGCTGCATAGCCTGCACAGCTTCTATGAGGCCTTTGACCTGCTGCGCCAGCAGGTCAAACTGCTCCACGCCAACCGCCGCCGCCAGAGGAGGAGGAGGAGGAGGATGAGAAACAGGAGGGGAGGCGGAGCCTGAGATCTGGCCGCGGAGGCCGTGGATCGTCGCGTGGATGCCTTGCGGGGAGGCATCAAGTAAGGACCCCGTGGGGGAAGCAGGAAGTGGGTGCCAGAGAAGACGATCGGAGGTGGCTCTGTTGAGCGCTCCTTTAAGAATAAGGTACTGCGAAGACACAGCCCCTTCCTCTAGCGCCAATCCTATTGGTGTAAAAATCCGCTTGCACTGGAGAAGCTGGAGTCGAGGGAGTCCGGTCGCCACCGGGACCTGCAAAGGAAGTCTAAACCGAAGGTGGGGTTGCTCCGGCAAGACCCTCCGACGCTCAAGTCAGTTCTCTGCCTCAACAAGAATGGAGTGCTCGAACGAAGAATTTAGCAGAGTTTTGAGGTAAAAAATGAGAGCTTATCGAATAACGTATCTGGGGTCTCCTTTTTATAGGCGGAGGGCTCAACAGACTGATAGCGACGTTCGTAACCGTCTCGTAGTGGGCCGCCCACCGTCAGGAGGAATTTGTTACGAGGAGTAGTGGAGTAGACCCGTGGCCTTCACTGCAGCACGCCATGTGGAGTCTGCTGCAAGGAGTGGAGCGGCGTCCGTTGTCGCGACTTGCCAGCGGATGGAAGGATCGCACAGTATCCGTTACAGAAGGTGGAGCAGGATCGTGGGCATCATAGCGGTCTGCCTGGGAATAATGGAGCCGCGCGGGATCCGTCTCAGGAAGTAGAGCAGGATCGTGGTGGTTGCTGTGTTGCGCCAGCAAGTGCAGATTCGTCGGCTGAAGTTCGATAATGGTCGGAGCCGGTGATGGAGCCTGGCACCTGTAGGAGCCCGGGCGGGGCCCTCCTTGTGGTTGAAGTCGTGGGCAGAGCCCGGCTCCCGTAGGAGTTCGGGCGAAGTCCCCTGCAATTAAAGTCAGGTGCAAAGTCCGGCTCCCGTAAGAGTCCGGACGAAGCTTACCAGTAGTTGAAGTTGGCGACGTAGCCCGGCTCCCATAGGAGTCCGGGCGGAGTCCTCCTTGAGGTCGGAGTCGTGGGCAGAGCCCGGCTCCCGTAGGAGTCCGGGCGGAGTCCCCTGCAATTAAAGTCAGGTGCAAAGTCCGGCTCCCGTAGGAGTCCGAACGAAGCTTACCAGCAGTTGAAGTTGGCGACGTAGCCCGGCTCCCATAGGAGTTCGGGCGGGGCTGCTCTGTAGTCGAGGTTGGCGACGGAGCCCGGCTCCCGTAGGAGCCCGGGCGGGGCTGCTCTGTAGTCGAGGTTGGCGACGGAGCCCGGCTCCCGTAGGAGTCCGGGCGGGGTCTGCTCGTTGAGAACTTCGGCTGAGGGTACTTTATACCCAACAACATTAATTTTCTTTGACTTGTCTCAAATACCATCCACAGTACAATAGCCAAGCATTCTCCATCAGGTATTTTTAGATTAACTGACTACACATTACATTTTAATTTAACAATTAGACAAACAATAAAGTCACAAAAATGTTTCAACAAAATGATAGCATTACATTAACTAAACATAAATGAACAATGCATGATAGGCACATATGAAATGCCTTGTCTGGAATGTGCTGCAATATTTTTGTTCCACCAAATAGGATGTGACTTTTATCTCATTTAATAGACAATTTATCATCAAAACCATGACCCACAATTGAAACCTAAAGAAATGCTTTACAGTGTAAAGCAATAATAAGAAAGAAATAAAAAAATGAAAAATTCTTGTTTACACAGCCAAGAAAAAAAACTTTATATCCCCATAATGGAAAAATATTCACTGAACAGATAAAAAACAAAAGATGCAAGAACCCACTTCCACTGAGGAGTAGACTCACCTGTGAGAATGGCTTCATTCGCAATTGCACTTTCAGCTAATAATAGCAAATCAGTTGGTACAGATTTCTCCTCTCTACTAGGACTAGAGGACCAAACAATAGAAACAACATCTCCGGGAAGGAGGTCTGTGCCAGAGAACTTTGCCCACCTAAACCAAAGGCATTCAATATATGGTAGCCATTGTGAATTATACACACACACACACACACACACAGATATATATATATATATATATATATATATATATATATATATATATATATATATCAAGACATACTTCCCACCACAATGCACCATCTGGTCATCAACTCTCACATGCCTAAGTTTAGTTTGAGTTGTCAACCTACTTTTGGCCATCGTGGACTCAAACAGAAATATATAAAAAGTGGGAACAAGATGTAGTACCAATAGTCATCCAAACACCAGAGCCCACACAGAAAACCTAAACATGAAAAGCACATAGTTGGAACAATGGCTATAGCTATCCTCATAATTAACACAACATAATGCTTAATAAGACTACAAACCTGAAACACAAAAAATGGCTCCATGCAATGCCCTTTCATCAAGTTTTGAAATGTGGGTTTTGGATACTCAAACCTAATTGAAGACAGTGAACGTTACCATACCATTGAATTATTTGTACAATGACTATAGCCAAACCCATTAAGAACAATATGAGAGATAATTCGAACTTGAAATATGTTACGGGGGCTACCTAATTATCGGATCCCTTTCCTCTCCTTGGGCTGCGGTCGATAGCCTGTTGATACCACAGACGGGCTGAACTGCATTGGAAAGCTCGAGGAATGTTCATTCGCTCAGGATTGGACAGTGCTATGGTGTTGGCCTACGCCTAACTGCTGTCTCGATCCACCACCAACCCTCGGGGTTGGGACCAAACTGATGATGGGGAGGCGACGACTTGCATGCTATGTGGGTGTAGATGCATCTAGAATGAGGTCTTAGTCCCACTCTGACTTCGGACCACTAGTCCGTTCAACTGTACTCATGGTCCCTAAAGCCGTACAGCAACCTTTCAGACATGGGTGCACCCTGTAACTAACACCCACGATTGACTAACTCTACCCATAGGTGCGGCTGGCCACTAGAGCCCACGACAACAACACCGAATATGGGGTAGTGGCGGACATAGTAGCCTATCAAATAATGGCACCATATGTTCAGGCGGCCACCATGTGCTCATTAGATCGTGGCCTACGTGACTTTGGTGTGGAAACCTATGACTCCACCTCTATTTAAAGAGGCAAGAAAGGGGACCCTGAGGTAAAGGGTGGAGAAAGGAAATTCCGGCACTAGACCCAGTGCTCTCCCTTCGCTCCCTCTCACCATTCTTTCTCCTTCATCTATTCCCTAGGCTTTGGTTGACATAGACATCGGAGACAATTTGGCATGCAAGCTTTCTTTGCAGGTCCAACCACCTTGGAGGGTGGCCACCACCCGCATGGACGTAAGGTGGGGCTCTCAATGGAGGCACTACCAGAGCCAAGTGGCAACAAATTGGTGTGCCAAGTAGGGGTGAAGGAGATCATCAATCTCGAAAGGGAAAATGGAGAGAATGAGTGTGGAATGCCTCGACCAGCTTTGGTCGGTGCTCCTCGCGATGGGAGGAGCAGTCAACCCCATAGGCTGAGCCGGAGCCCTCTCGTTCACCAGTAGTATCGGACAAGTGACAGTTCGTGTACTACTTGAGCAAGTGCAGACCCTGACCACTGCCATCCAGAACCTCTGATAGACGGCGGTGGAACCGCAAGTTGAAGGACAAGATCGTCATGTTGTGCCCTCACGACACGACCAGCAGTCCCAACTTTTCTGGCAGTCCTATCATCTTGATCCTCTAGCCCAATGGGCACCCTCTTGGCACCAGCGGTCAAGATGTGGGAGACATGTCTGGGTCATCTGATGGAGACTTAACTTTGGAATATTCTCAACACCACAGCAACTCTTAATGACTAGATCACTATGATCGGAAGCTTTAGGAGCTTGGTCGATGACTTGTCGAGCTAAAGGACCATGGAGGCCAGGCTGATGGTCTCGAGTTTAGTACCCATCCTTTATTCTTTGAAAGAATCATAAAAGAACCGATCCCTCCTCGATTTAAGATGCCACAGCTAGAGCCCTGTGATAACTCCTCGGATCCACTCGACCATCTTGAGAGCTACAAGGCTCTCATGATGATTCAAGGGATGATTGATGCCCTTCTCTGCCTTACCTTTTTGGTGACTCTCAAGAAGTTTGCACGCATCTGGTACTTGGGCTTGCAACTGGGCACCATTCACTTTTTTGAATAACTGGAGAAGCAGTTCATGGTGTACTTCAGTAGCAATGGGAGGCAACCACAGAACTCTGACTGCCTCTTCTCGATCCAACAATGGGAAGGGAAGTTCTTGAGGGACTATGTGGCATGCTTCAATACTACCACCTTGGAGATCCATGATATGAACGAAGCTGTGGCCATATCGGCCATGAAACATGGATTGCACAGGTCCAAGTTGACCTATTCCTAGGATAAGAAGTTTTCGAGGACCTATTGTGAGCTCCTCTTACTCGAGCACTGAAGTATGCTCGAGTGGAGGAAGGCACGACTAACCGATGGGAAGCCAAATAAGGTGACCCCTGAAAAAGAAGCGAGCTCGAGAAGAGCTAAGCAAGGCCCACATCGAGAAAGAAACCCCACAGCAACAATCCAACACTAGTTCAAGAAGCCCAACCTACAAGTTTGATAGGTACACTCCTCTTTTTTCCCTCCACACCCAAATCCTCATAGAGATCGAAGGGCAAAAGTACCTTTGGAGTCCTCCATCAATCAAGGCCCCATTAATCTCCCACGATCACAAGAAGTACTGTTAGTTTCATCAAGATCATGGCCACGACATGGAAGATTGCATCCAGTTGAAGAACAAGATAGAAGCCTTGGTAAGATGTGGCTATCTGAAAAGTTCATCTGTGGTCGTGAGGATTGGGAGGTGGCCGATCAACCAGCCTGGCACTGGCCAACGAGGGGATGAGCAACCAACCAAATGCTAGCATGATCCAAGTGATCTCTGAGGGCATAGATCCGAAGGAGAAGAGTTTGGAGCACGTCTCGAAAAGACCACAGGGTGGTAATGTCATTTTTTTTTCTAATGATGGTGTGTAGAGAATACAAACTCTCCATGATGATGCTGTTATTGTTTTGATGATTATAGCAAACTATGATGTAAAGAGAATTTTGGTCGATAATAAAAGTTTTGCTAATGTGTTACTCTATGATTCATTTTCTCAAATGAAACTGCCTGTGGACCGATTGAACCAACTGAAGAGCATGAATACCCCCTTGATAGGATTCTTTGGTGACTTAGTGAAAGTTGAGGGGGAGATAGTCCTCCCGATCACCATGGGGCAGGAGCCCCGGTAGGCTACTGTGCATATGACTTTCCTCATCGTCTGGGTACCCTCGACTTACAATGTGATTCTGGGCCAACTCGAGCTAAATGCCCTCCGAGCAGTAGTATCAACTTATCATTTACTCATTCATTTTTCGATGAGCAATGAGATAGGTGAAATCCATGGAGATCAACAACTCACCCGATAGTGTTTTATGATGATGATCTGAGGAAAAAATCGATGAGAGACCTTGCCTGTCAAGGGGCTAGACCCTCGAGATCCAAAAAATAGGGGCAAGCCTACCTAGTAGCTGATCTTGGTCCCATTTTGGGATGAGGATCCAATAAGAACCATTCAGATTGGATCACAGCTAGCGATCGAGTTCTTGATTGATTCCTAGACTTCCTACGTAGCAATGTAGACATCTTTGCTTGGTCAGCCTCAGATGTGCTTGGAATCCCTCCTGAGGTGATTACACATATGCTGAGCATTGACTCGATACATAGACCCATCTGACAAAAGAAGAGGAGCTTCATCTCGGAAGACAACAGACTATTGATGAAGAGGTCAATAAACCACTAGCCGCTAGCTTCATTTGGAAAGTACATTATCTAGAGTAGCTAGTCAATGTTGTCATGGTTAAAAAGGCCAAGAAAAAGTAGAAGATTTGCATCAACTACATGGATCTGAATAAGGCCTATCCAAAGGACAGATTCTCTTTGCCTTGGATCAACTAGCTAGTGGATGCAACATTGGGGCACAAGCTACTGAGCTTTATGGATGCCTTTTTTAGATATAATCAGATTCGGATGGCCCCTGAGGATGAAGAAAAGATGGCCTTTGTAACTGGGAAAGGCCTATACTGCCATAAGGTTATGCCATTCGGGCTCAAGAATGCTGGTGCAACCTATCAGCAACTTGTTAAAAAGGTTTCAAGGATAAATCGTTCAAACATTGAAAGTCTACGTTGACGATATGCTGGTGAAGAGCACCAAGGATGATCGGTTGTTGCGTTAGGATTCGGTACCACATGGTGCAGCAGGAAGAAAGAAGAAATAAAATAAGAAACACCATATAAATATGGATCGGCCTCAAGCCTACCTCCATGGAGTGTGCAAGCTTCACTATGAGAGAATAAAATAAAATCAATATAAGAGAAACTCACCACTCAACCCTTGTATAAGAGTCTCTCAAGAAAAAACTCCAAAAGTCTCATAAAATCTCTCTAAAATTTTTGTTAAAGTTTTTCTACACCTTCAAGATGTCACCAGATTTCCAACGTAATTGACAGCTCATCAATCAGAGTTATATAGACTCTAAGAACTCTAAAATACTGTTACACTAGGAAACAGAGTCCCAATCAAGTCTAGAATCATCTGTGATCGTCTGATCGTGATTGGCTCGCACCAGAGTGGTCTGATCACACACATCAGGGTCACTAAACATCTGATCAAGCTTAAAATTATTCTTAGCCATTTGATCATGATCGACTACGATTTAGGTCGTTAGATCGTGCAACAAATACTCTGAATCGCACGTGGACCGCGTGTTCGATCCATGCCGGTCCCATGGACCGCCCAGTGCCCTGTGGTCCATGGTGGACCATGCAGGGGCACTGGGTCGGCCATGCTGGGCCCGTCCGCATGCTGGGCTGCAAGTGTCTGCTCGAGCGTGTATCTCCACCGGGCCCGATGGTGCCACCACCGGCCGTCGCTGCCTTGTGTGCCGTACTGTCCGTCTTTCATGCATATCTTCTCTGTTTGAACTCTGTTTGGGCTATTTTTGGACTCGTTGGACTTCGTTTGTCATCTTAGATCTCACTGTGGGCTGAATATAGATTGAATCTTGAGGTATTTTTCTTAGCAATCTCCATCTCGACTCAATATTTGGCCTCCATCTATCTCTAAGAGCCTGTGATCCATCTCACCCCTACGTCCTGGGGCATGCTTGCTGTCTCATGGATGGGCAAACATGAGAGTTGAGCCAGGCTGCTCAATCTCACCTCTATCATGGGCTATGTCCACTCTAATCAAAGATCTGCTCGAGATATCATCCTGTGGCAATAGGAATCACATCCTGCGACATCATCTCTCATCCTCTCAAATCTCCTTCTAGTACCTGATCCATCTCCACCTGGAGCTCCACCTCACTTTGGACTCCTCCTGGCTCCTGAAGCTCTACCTTGCACTAGGCTCCCTGTCAGGTAGTAATATCCTCTCATCCTTTTTTTTCCTCCAGAACAATCCTATCATTGTGTAGCACCTTCAGGATCCTCCATCAGCTACCATCTTGTAGCCTCTCGAATCCAGTCTGCTCAGTGAGATAAGATTCCATCTAAAATTGGATATGTATCGGACCTCTCTCAATCTTCTCACTGCACTATCATGTGTTCTCCAACTAACCATCTCGATGTCTCTAATCACATAGCTCGATCCATTCAGTAGATTAACAGTGCCCCCACTGCTTTTCAGAGAGTCAAATTGCTCCTCTCTGCAACATACATGATAGGTGTATGCAGAATCTAAAATTCACTATTGAAAAGAAGTAGATACCTCATTAGATATCTCTAGAACATCATCCTCTGACTCGCTACTGACTGTCGCTGCAGTAGCCTTCGTCCGATCCCTGAGTTGAGGGAAATCTCTGGCTAGATGCCCCAACTCGTCACACTGATAACATCTGATCTTGCTCAAGTTCCTCATCCTGGACTTCGACCATCCTCATCGCGATCTTCTATCGCTCTGTCTGCCGCCTCTTGCTCCTCCAGAAACTACCAAAGCTAAGCTGCCGCTTGAGATCCAAGCTGGGTTCTCCCTCTTGAGAACCTCATTCTAGAGAATCACTGTGTTGACTTCGTCCATCTTAATGGTGTTCTTCTCTATTAGAAGAGTAGTCACCAAAGACTCATATGAAGGAGAAAGCGATGCTAGCAAGACCAGCACCCTGATCTTCTCTTCAACTTTCTCATAAATGCTGAGGAGGTTGGTGAAGATCTTCTGAAAGTGGTTGAGATGCTCCTGCATGCTCTGTTCCTCAGTCATCCATAGCTGGTAGAACTGTCTCTAGAGGAAGAGGGTGTTGGTGAGAGACTTCACTATGTACAACTCCTCGAGCTTCGATGACAGCATCGTCAGAGAAGTCTCACCAAGCACATAGATTACCACCTCATCCGCTAGGTACAAGCAGATCATACTTAGCTCCTGCATCTAGAGCCACCTCCAATCCTGCACCTCCTTGGTGGTCGGCTTCTTCTTGCACAAGAGAGCATTGATCAATCCTTGTTGGATGAGCACATCTTTCACTCTCGCCTGCCATAAGAAAAAATTGCTCTTTTCATCAAACCTGTTGATCTACATCTTGATTGTGCTTATCTTCTCCATCTTCTATCTCAATCACCACCACTACAACCTCTGCTCTGGCACCACCTTGCTCTGATACTAATTGTTGCGCCAAGATTCGGTATCACACGATGCAGTAGGAAGAAAGAAGAAATAAAATAAAAAATATAATACAAATATGTGGATCGACCTCAAGCCTACCTCCACAGGGTGTGCAAGCTCACTATGAGAGAATAAAATAAAATCAATACAAGAGAAACTCATCACTCAATCCTTGTACAAGAATCTCTCAAGAAGAAGTCCCAAAATCCTTACAAAAGCTCTCTAAAATCTCTGTTGAAGCCTTTTTGCACCTTCATGATGTCACCAGCTTCCTAACGCAATTAATGGCTCATCAATCAGAGTTATATAGACTCCAAAAATACTAAAATACTATTACACTAGGAAACAGAGTCCCAATCAAGTCTAGAATCATCCGTGGCCATCTGATCATGATCGGCTCACCCTAGAGCCATTCGATCGTGCACATCAAGGCCACTGATCACCTGATCAAGATCGAAATCATCCTTAGTCATCTAATCATGATCGGCTGCGATCTGGGCCATTGGATCGTGCAAAAAATATTGAATCGTGCATGGACCGCATGTTCGATCCATGCCGATCCTATGGACCGCCCAGCACCCCACAGTCCACGATGGACCGCACAGGGCGCTGGGTCGCCCATGCGTTGGGCCGGCCCAGATGCGCACCCACGCTGAGCCCGCCCGTGCATGCCTATGCACGTGCATCTCCACCAGGCCCAACGGTGCCACCGCCAGCCACCGTCGCCTCGTGCGCCATGCCGTCCGTCTTTCGCACGTATCTTGTCCATTTGGACTCCGTTTAGGTTGTTCTTGAGCTTGTTGGACTCCGTTCATTGTCTTGGATCTCATTGTGGGCTCAATGTAAATTGAATCTTGAGGCATATTTTCTAAGAGATCGACACATCTACAACTTAGAAGAAGCTTTCGCCATGCTAAGGCAGCATCAGATGAAGCTAAATCTGAGTAAGTGCACCTTCAGCATCACCTCGAAAAAGTTCTTCAGCTTCATAATCATGAAGCATGGAATCAAGGCCAACCCAAAGAAGATCCAAGCCATTCTTGAGATGTAGAATTTGACTTCGAGAAATCAAGTTCAGTGCATGATCAGTTGCATCGTGGCTCTCAGCCGGTTCTTCTCAAAATCAACAGAGAAATGCCTCCCTTTCTTCAAGGTTCTTTGACAAATGACAATGGTAATTTTTTTATTGAGGATAATTTTTGATTTTCATACCTTGGTTTCATTAATCTCCAATAGGAGTATTTCTAGATTACAATACCAGCTATTACAGTAATTACAAGAAAAAGAAATATCTTGATTACATACTCAGTAAGGCTAAAGAACCAAAAGTAGAATTGCTAAACAAAGAGAAACCAAAAATAGGTGTGCAGGCTAAATATGAATATATGTTGACTTACTAAATATAGAGAGAAAATAAATAAGAGTATATGCCAAAAGTAGAGCAATAAGGTGGAATAAATATGTGCTGACACACCCCCTCAAGATGGAGAGTCAGGACCACGAATCTTCAACTTGTCCCTTAGGAACCTAAAACGTGAGGTACCCAAGGGCTTTGTGAGAATATCGGCAAGCTGATCTTGGGTGGAGATGAACTGAACAGATAGTTGATGTCGTGCAATACACTCACAAATAAAATAAAAATCAATTTCGACATGCTTCGTGCGAGCATGAAAGATAGGATTGGCTGAGAGATAAGTGGCCCCAATATTGTCACACCATAGAATGGGGGGGGCATGTAAGGGATAGCCAAGTTCTTGAAATAATGACTCAAGCCAGATTAGTTCAGCAGATGCATCTGCAAGACCTTGTATTCAGATTCTGTGGATGATCGAGCAACTGTCTTCTGTTTACAAGATGCCCATGAAATAAGGTTGGGGTCAAGAAAAATTGCATAGCCCCCAGTGGAATGCCTATTAGTCCCACTGCCTGCCCAATCTGCATCGGAGAAGGCTTGAAGAGAGCGAGAGGTTGATCTTTGAATTTGTAACCCATGATCAGCTGTAGCTTGAAGGTACCGTAAGATGCGCTTGACCATAACCCAGTGATCAGAACTAGAAGACTGCATAAACTGACATACTTTATTCATTGCATAGAAAATATCAGGGCATGTCAATATAACATACTGAAGAGCTCCAACAATAGAGCGATACTGTGTAGGGTCTGGATAAGGAGCACCCCCTGAATCAGAACCCTGTGTCATGGCCATTAGGGTCTGAACAGGTTTACAATCAACCATGTTAGCTTTTGAAAGAAGATCTCTAATATAGCGGGTTTGAGATAATAATAATCCGGTAGAGTTTTGAATAGCCTCAATTTTTAAGAAAAAATGAAGATCACCAAGATCCTTAATGGAGAATTTTATAGTGAGTTGATAAAGAAGTAGAGAGACCTGACTGGAGTCATTGCTAGTTACCCAAATATCATCAACATAGATGAGCACATAGAGGACATGAGAGTTCATCCTCAAAATAAATAATGAAGGATCAATCTTGCTGGCAACAAATCCTAATCTGAGAAGAAACTCGGAGAGATGGTGAAACCAAGCACGGGGTGCTTGTTTTAACCCGTATAGAGATTTATGGGGATGATAGACATAATCTGGATGGTCACGATCTTCAAATCCTGGAGGTTGTGACATGTAGACATCTTCTATCAGGTTGCCATGCAGAAAAGTGTTATGAACATCTAATTGCTTGATGGACCAATCTTGAGAGATGGCAATGCTTAGAACAGTCTGAATGGTGGTAGGTTTGATAACTGGACTGAATGTCTCATTGTAATCAAGACCAAGCTGCTGGTGGAACCCTTTTGCAACTAAGCATGCTTTATAGCACTCGAGAGAGCCATCAGCCTTTTCTCTTGATCCTGTACACCCATTTATACCCAACCAAATTTTTTTGTTGAGATGAATGTGGAATAAGAGACCACGTATCATTACGAACTAAAGCATTAAACTCCTCAGTCATTACAGCACGCCACACAAAATGTTTAGATGCCTGAGAATAACAAGTAGGTTCTATGGTGAGGATAGTGTTAGTGAGGGTGGATGGTTGTTTGGGACGGGGTCGAAGCACCATAGAATGTGTACAAGTGGGTTGGGTAGATTGTTTAGAGGAGATTGTGTCTTGCTGGGAACTTGTCATGGGGGAAGATGTGGGAAGGGATGCGGATAAGGGATTGCAATAGGGGTCAGTAAATAATCTGGTCCAAACAGGTACAGAGTCTGTAGTACTAGAGGGGCTGGAAGGGAGAACGGTCATGGGAGGAGGTGCTGGGGCAGACCAAGATAGGGGGATGCAACCGATGGTGAGGTGGACAACTAGGGCAAAGGAGATGGAGGAATGGATGGTGGAGGGTTGGCCTCTTGTAGAGGTTGAAGTAATGTAACACCCCATGACAGGGAAGAGGGAGATGGTGGTGGTGGACAATCCAATGGAGAGTGAGATTGAAAAGGAAAGATAGATTCATCAAAGCAAACATGTCTAGCGATATATGTATGATTTATTTTCACATCAAGATATCGATAGGCACTATGAGAGAGACTATAGCCAAGAAACACATATGGTTGAGAGCGGTACTTCATTTTATGATGATTGTAAGGATGAAGAAAGAGAAAGCATAGACACCCAAAAATTCATAGGAAGGCATAGGATGGTGGTTTATTGTAAACGAGTTCGAAGTGGGACACACCACTAGAGATTTTAGATGGCATCCTATTAATGAGAAATACAGCCATTTCAAAGGCATAGTGCCAGTACAACATGGGTACAGATGCATGAGCAAGAAGAGCAGACTGGTTTTCGTAATATGACGGTGACGACGTTCAATAGCCCCTTGTTGCTCGTGGGTGTGGGGAGCTGCGATACGATGGATAATGCCAAATTTACTAAAAATTTGAGGAAGAGAGTGAAACTCCCCTCCCCAGTCAGTTTGGATTGATTTAATAGTATGAGAGAAATATCGTTCAACCAAAGTTTGAAATTATAAGAAGATAGAGAACACATCAGATTTGCACATTAATGGATAGAACCAAATATATTTACTGTGGTCATCAATAAAAATTATATAGTAGCGGTGTCCTAACAAAGATGGAGTAGGAGAAGGACCCCAAACATCACTATAAATGAGGTCTAATGAAAATTGACTACGACAATGGGACGTAGATAAGTGCAACTTACTGGACTTGCCTAACTGACACGAGGGACAAAGAGGAAGAAGATATGTAGACTTGTAGGGGAGATTATTGGTCTTCACTATGGAGTGAAGCAAGCGATAATGAGGATGGCCCAAACGGTTGTGCCAGCCATCAAGAGTGGTGCTCTCAGCCATGTGAACAGATGCGGATAAAGAAGAAGGGCTGGAACAGAGAGTGTATAATCTTCCTTCACTCGGATCGGATAATACTGTGGTCTTGGTGGTTCGATCCTTCACAAGAAAATGATATGGGTGAAATTCAAAAAAGATATTATTATCTTTTGCAAACTGTTGCACAAAAAGTAAATTTTTAGAAATAGAGGGAACGTGTAAGATGTTAGATAATTGAAAAGAAAGAGAAGAGTGAGGAGGGAAAAAAGAACCATGACCAATATGTGATATATGTAATCCCTTACCATTGCCTACATGCACCTGATCAGGATCAGTGTACTTAGCATAGGAGGACATAGAATGAATGTCAGGAGTAACATGGTGAGATGCTCCTGTATTAGGGTACTAGAAGAGGGCGGTGGATGGGTGAGGGGTAGGGAGAAGTGGCGGATTAGGGTGATGGTGAGATGGATTTGGATATGGTGAATATGAGAAATTTATGTTGGATTGTGGTGAATATGGATAGGGCTGCTGAGGATGATAGAAGTAGGTGGCATTAGAGTGGTTGTTACGATTGCAAAAGAAGCAACATTGAGAACCACGACCACCAGATGAACCAAAACAACCACGACCTCGACCAAACCTGCCGCGCCCCCCACGACCTCGATTAAAGCCACGGCCAGTAGAGGGCCTAGGGTCAATAGAAGAATGGGGGGACCGTTGAGCGGTATTGACGCTAGGATTGGTAGAAGGAGTAGTATCAGCAATGGTTAATTTTCTGAATGCCTGTATGCTTTTATGGCTAAAGAATAGCCCATGAAGTTCAGTATATGTCGGAGGAGTATGTCGATTGAGAATACCAAGGACCGCATCTTGTAGATCAGCACATAGAGCACGCAACACATGTAGATTAAATTCAGTAGGCTTGAGGGCATTACCAGATGCAGCAAGTTCATCAGCCATAGCTTTTGCACGTCGGAGCAGAGAGGTGACGGTCTCATCTGATTTTTGACGAAGATTCTGCAACTCCAGATGCAGAGACTTAAGTTGGATAGGAGATGCTGAACCAAAGGCTTCATGAAGAGTGCTCCAGCACTCAGAATTGGTCTCTTTGTCAAGAAGAAGGGGAACCAAATCTTCAGATAATGAAGCAATGAGAAGGCTTACGAGTTGGGCATCTTGTTGTTGCCAGGCAGCAGTGACAATAGGATCGGTGGGCTGTGGGTGAGAACCATCGAGGAATCCAAAAAAATCTTGACCTTTTAAGAAGGGAGTAATTTGCTTTCTCCAGATCAAAAAATTAGAGGTATTCAACTTGATGGATAGAAAATGCTGTGCAGATGGAAAGATAAGAGGGATCGTTGTGATTGGTGGAGGAGAAGAGGGATTGGAGGAGGTGGAGATAGATGAACTGGTGGCCATAAGAGAGCACTGAAGAAGGAGAAAGAAGGGATGCTCGTTGGAGCTTCAGGGCTCTGATACCATGACAATGGTAATTTCTTTATTGAGGATAATTTTAAATTTTTACACCTTGATTTCATTGATCTCCAATAGGAGTATTTGTAGATTACAATGCCAGCTATTACAGTAATTACAAGAAAAAAGAACATCTTGATTACATACTCAGTAAGGCCAAAGAACCAAAAGTAGAATTGTTAAACAAAGAGAAACCAAAAATAAGTGTGCAGGCTAAATATGAATATATGTTGACTTACTAAACATAGAGAGAAACAATAAGACTATATGCCAAAAGTAGAGCGATGAGGTGGAATGAATATGTGCTGACAACAAATGAAAGATTTCATCTAGTCGGACGAATGCCGTGGAGCCTTCAAGGAGCTGAAGAGGTACCTGGGCACCCCTCCTCTACTGATGAAGCCTCATGAAGGGGAGACCCTGTACATGTACCCACAACTTCAGGAGAGGCCGTTAGTTTGGTCTTGGTCCAAGAAGAGGAAAAGGGTGTGAAAAACCCCATCTACTTCATAAGTCGGGTTCTATATGATGTCGAAATAAGATACTCCCAGGTGAGATGGTCTATGTGCTTATCAACTAAGTGCAATAACTAAGGCCTTATTTCCAAGCACACTCGATGGTCGTCTTGACCGACCAGCCACTGAGAACCTTACTATAGTGGCCCGATACCTCAGGGAGGTTGGCGAAGTGGCCAAGTTCTTGCCGACTTTATCATCAAGTGCACCATTCCCTAGGGTGAAGTGATCACAAACGAGCCTCATGAGCTAGCTTCTAGGTTGACCTAGATTCTACACATTGACGGCACCTCGAACACCCAAGAGAGCATAGATGGACTCATTCTAGTCAACTCTGATGGGGTAGTGACCAAGTCAATCCTTCGGTTTGCCTTCGATGGCTCCAATAATCGGGCCGAATACAAAGCCCTACTTGTTGGTATGAGAATTGCCTAGGAACTTGGAGTGAGGAGAATGAAGATCCTCACCAACTTGCAGTTGGTAGCTGGGCAAGTTTGGTGCATATATGTAGCCCAAGATCTGACTATGGCAAGGTACCTCTAAAAGCTATGAACTTTTTGATCATGTTTTAATTATTTTGAAGTTGTGCATATCTCGAGGATGGAGAATGTTCGGGCAGACATCTTGATCGCTGTCGTAGACGGTCAAGAATAAAAACCAACTCAAACAATATAGATAGGATGAGTAGGAATCGTTTCCATGAAGATCTAGGGCGATTGTCTTTTTCTTTTAAGAAGAAATAAAAAAGAATTGATTGTAGAAGGATTAAAAAAAATAAAATAGCAAGAATTCAATTAAAAGTGTAATCAATGAAAGAAAATAAGTCAAAAAAATAATTCAAGAGTTCTGAATCCACCATGCAAATTAGATTTTTTTTTTTTTTTATGTTGCAATATTTTTTCTTGTGATTAAGATATTAGCATAGCTTATCTCTAAGGGGTATGGACTGTATCAGTAGATCACAGCTCATCCTATTGGAGTATAAACTATCTAAATTTAATTATAAAATATTAGATTTAATCTAACATACTATGATCTATCTCTTCAAAAAATATACCATATCCAGGGATCACGGCATGTCAATAGAGGGTATAGGCCGTGCAGGCTGGATCAATACCTCAAAAGAAAATAAAAAGATATGAAATAAAAGCATAATTTTATTACATAAAAATTAAATACAAAAAAAAAAAAACCCATTTACAGACTTCATCATATTCCTGGATTGAAGGGATTTAGCCTCGCATCAAGCTCTCTAGCTCCATAATCAACCAATATTTGATCTGTAAAGCTCTTTAATTATTTTTTTCTATTTTTTCTTTGCTTTTTCTTCGATTTTTTCTCCTCCTAAAGCTTCTTCCCAGACCTCCTATTTATAAATAAATTTTTTATATTTTTTTGATCACAAAAGGAGTTCTAAAATCCTTAGAAAATGTATTAATCTTCTAGAAATATTTCTGACCGTCGGATCTGGATTGGACCGCTTAAATCAACCCAAAAATTAGCCTTTTACTACTTATCAGGGTCGGATTCGATTCTGACCATCCAATCGCACTTCAGATGAGATCTGGGCTGTCGATCAGTGCTTTTGGTCTCCTATTCAAAGTCGAGAGCGTCCTTAGCCATTGGATCTCTTGATGGATCACTTCTGGACCGTCGGATCGTG
Source organism: Elaeis guineensis (assembly GCF_000442705.2). NCBI lineage: Eukaryota > Viridiplantae > Streptophyta > Magnoliopsida > Arecales > Arecaceae > Elaeis > Elaeis guineensis. Next base: position 91,439,766 of record NC_025996.2, read on the forward strand.
TAAAATCTCTTTTTATAAACTGGTAATGAACAGCAACCGTTGGATCTAAGTCGGATTGAATCTCAGCCGTTGGATTGCATCCAGGATCTTTTTCTCGCTGTGAACCGCGCCTGTGGACTGCGTGAAGTTTCTTGTGGACCGCACCTTGACTTTGTGGACCGACCGGCCGATCCACCATGCATCGAAAGCTATTTTAAAGATTTTTTAGGGTATTTTGGCTCTATTTTTGCTTCGATTTTCATCTAAAAAATTGAAAAAAATATGTATTAAATTTTTAAAAAATTTTTCTTCATTTTGATACTTAAATTATTCAATTAAATTGACATCTTATTTTTCATAAATATATCTAATTTCATATTTTTTTTAAAATTACTTATTTTTCAAGAAAATTTAATAAATTCATGAAATTAGATTTTTAAGAAGATGTTAACATCATAAATTATTAAAAATATCTTCAATAAATATAAAAATATATCACTTATCACACCTTCTATCTTGAACTTTGCTCGTCTTTGAGTAAAGAAAGAATTTAAATTTAAGTACCATTTAACTTAAAGTCTCAAATTTTATCAAATAATTTTAAAAAGGTCACTGATATACAGTAGAGCATGAGTGAGGTATGTCATTGGAGTATTAATACTAATCAATATAAGAGTTAAACTAAGAACACTAAATATTTTTTAAACTTTTTTTAAATTATTTCTACCTTTATCTCTAAATCATTAACCTTTTTATGGATAAGTACATTGTTACTTTCATCCTTCATTTATTGAACTTTTTTTTTTTTTTTAATGTTGTTCCGCTATTGAGTGTCTTAACCCCTTAAGCTTTCTGTTTGATCCATATAGTGAGTTTTCAGCCAGTGACTCCCAAACCAGATGGCTTTATGGCACTAGGTATAGAATATCCCTCGAACCTACTTGCTCAAATCAAACAGGCTATGAGTTAAAACTAACTTTACAACAATGCTTCTTTGCCCTTCATATCTTTTGACGCAAAACTCAATGCTTGCCTAGGTAAAGAGGCCCGGTTACTCAGTATGAAGTACTTAAATTTTTTTTTAAATATATGAAGAAATATATAGTTATCCTACATAAGTCCATAAGAAGTAAACTCTTCTTTGATGCTAGTAGAAAAATTAGAAATGCTCAAAAAAAATTATTTAAGTTCTAAACTTAACTCCTTATTGAGTTTTCTTAATATTTGATTCCTCAATATCTCACAAACTCTCTAATTTGTGCATCAATTTTCTTTCAAAATATGCTTAAATGCTAAATACTAACTTACTTGAGGACTTTTGAAATTTTTTTTTTAAAATATTCTTCCCCCAACTTAATCGACATTGTCCTCAATGGAGTAGAAAAAATGAAGGGTGCATAAAAAGAAAAAAAAAGGAGAGATGTCACTAGATCCAAAAGTTTTTTTCAAAATTGATGCTTCCCCTATCTTAGCCAATATTACCTTCAAATCCATACAAAGCAAGCCTTGATTAACCTGAACATAATGCAAAAGAAAGTAAAAGCAAAAACTGAAACTAGGTTGCCTCCCACAAAGCACTAAGTTTTAAGTCTTCAGCCAGACCAGATTATTGACAGACTCTTCCATACAGAGTGATCCTTTATTCTTAAAAAAAATGAAGATCAGTTAAAATGAAGTAAAAAAAATTTGGGTTGCCTCCCACAAAGCGCTAAGTTTAACGTCTTCAGCCAGATGCTAAAAGAGTGCCTATCCTATTCCTGTCTGAATCTTAATATGGATCTGTAATTCTCTACATGATTCAAGCTCTTCCTCAAGGTATTTTCTACTTGGGACCATTATATGACTCATTCTCCTGATAACTAACAATTCTTCCTTTATAATTAGATCTAGGTATAACTTAAGTACTAGTCGGGGTTTTAAGAGATCTAGATCTATATACTCGATGTGCTGAGAAAGTGTTTCTGGATCTCCTATTGTTGCCTCTCTCTTTTTAAGCAGAGGTTCAATCAGTGTCATGAAGGGTTCAACAATTAATTTTCTATTTAGCTGAGTGTAATGGTCACTAGGTGTGGATACTTCATTATTATCAACTTCGGGTATCTCCTCCAGTTCCTCAGACCTGAATGTTCTCAATTGATTGAACTAGTCTTTAAGTTCTAGACCATTCTGAGCTCTAGGGTCATCCTCTAGTTGGCTTGATAATTTATCCTCTTCTAGTTTACTAACCGTTATAGTTGATTGGCTCAATTGTTTAAATAACTGGTCAGTGGTTTGCATGAAATTATTGAGAGTATTTTTAATGTCTGAGGTTGATTGCACTAAGACATCTAGACTCTTTTCTAATGTGTTGACTTCTTCCTCAGGATCTAAATCCGATTGATCATTCAGTATTTGGTTGAGCCTTAGATAGGGTTGATAAAAATTATGGGCTCCTTGTGTTTCATCTTGTGACCATGTAAAATTGGGATGACTTTCCGACCCTGGGTTATATATTGGTGCATAAGGTGCATTTATGTAGCTTTCATTGAATGCACTCTCCTGTATGAGCTCAGTTTGGGTTGGGTTCATCAAATAAGGACACTCCTCCACAACATGATCTGGTGCATCACATCCAATGCACATGGGTGTTAGCACTTGATTAAATTGGATATATCTTTCAAATTCTAAGGCTTCAATTCTATTGGTTAAAGTTGCAATTCTAGTATCTTCAAACTCCCTTGAATAAATGTATGCATTTTCAATTTCAGTGAATGTAGGATGCATGTTAATCATTTGAGAACCAATTGTAAAATTGTTAGTTGAGGATCTAATTCTAGACGGTTGAATAGAGCTAATTGAATAACATAGGTCCAGCAGGGTTTTAGGTTGTCTATTAGAATTCATTTCTTCCTCAGTAACCTTATAGGCTTGTAGACTTTAGATTGTGTCTGGCAATCGTCGTTTTGTCCCAGTAGAATTTTTTTTTAAATTTTTTAATTTTTTAATTTTTTTTAATTTTTAATATATGAGAAAAAAAGAAGAGAAGAAGAAGAGTTCTAGAGATGAGAGTCCTAAAGAGTCCTAAATCTAGAGACGATAGAGAAGAGCATTTTAATTAGGGTTAATATTTGTAGGTTAGTAGTTTTGTTATACAATCATCCTAGCTAAGGATAACCCTAGATCTAGACAGCTTCTAACTACCAAGGTCGTCTTTGAGCACTCCGGGTAAAAGACTAGCCACTCAACTGGCCAGGTAAGTGTAAGGTCAGTGGGGGTCCCCTCGTTGCTTTCCTTAGACACCAACTGAGTTGGCCAGATAAGTGAACAGAATCAATTAAATAACCACCTTCCTTCAGGACGTAGTCCTTGAATCATTTTTCTAGACACCAGTCAAACTGACTAACCCTAACCCGGTATTACTCTTAGGATCCCTTATCCTATTGAGCTAGAAAGTCCTATGGGTCAACGTCTAATTGATTTTAAGTTAAGGTTTAGATCAATGCAATATGCAGGATGGTGATTTATGGGCCAAAGAAGGGTGATGAAATCTCCATCTTATCTTGTTTAGGATTTGTGCCCTTAACATGTTTTATGAAATTATGCAATGCAAGAAGAAAAGATGACCAAATTTGATAGTTAGTTAAGAGTAAATTGATTTGTTTTATTTTTTAAGTTTTATGATTAAGTATCTAATTCCCTAAGTAGATTATGAGGTTTCAATGTAGAGATTTTTTTTTTAAGAAAGTAAGTTTGACTAAGGAACTAAGTAAGTTAGAAAGAAACTCAGAAAAAAAATTATTTATTTTAAAAAAAAAATAATTATGCTTAGATCTCCGACAACGGTATCAAAATTTGATCGCTGTCGTAGGCGGTTAAAAATAAAAATCAACTCAAACTATATAGATAGGGTGAGTAGGGATCATTTTCATGGGGATCTTGGGCGTTATCTTTTTCTTTTAAGAAGAAATAAAAGAGAATTGATTATAGAAGGATTAAAAGAAATAAAATAACAAAAATTCAATTAAAAGTGTAATCAATGAAAGAAAATAAGTCAAAAAAATAATCCAAAAATTTTAAATTCACCATGCAAATTAGATTTATTTTTTTTTTATGTTGCAATATTTTTTCTTGTGATTAAGATATTAGCATAGCTTATCTCTAAGGGGTACGGACTGTATCAGTAGATCACAGCTCGTCCTGTTGGAGTATAAGCTATCTAAATTCAATTACAAGATATTAGATTCAATCTAACATACTATGATCTATCTCTTCAAAGTACGTACCATATCCAGAGATCATGGCACGCCAATAGAGGGTATAGGCCGTGTAGGCTGGATCAATATCTCAAAAAAAAATAAAAAGATATGAAATAAAAGCATAATTTTATTGTATAAAAATTAAATATAAAAAAAAAAAAAAATCTATTTACAGGCTTCATCATATTCTTGGATGGAAGGGATTTAGCCTCGCATCAAGCTCTCTAGCTCCATAATCTCTCAATATTTGATCCCTAAAGCTCTTTGAATTTTTTTTTTCTATTTTTTCTTACTTTTTTTTTGATTTTTTCTCCTCTTAAAGCTTATTCCCAGACCCCCTATTTATAGATAAATTTTTCATATTTTTTTGATCACAAAAGGAGTTCTAAAACTCTTTGAAAATGTATTAATCTCTTAAGAATATTTCTAACCGTCGGATCTGGATTGGACCGCTCAGATCAGCCCAAAAATCAGTTTTTTACTCCTTATCAGGGTCAGATTCGATTCTGACCATTCGATCATGCTTTAGATGAGATCTGGGCCATCGATCAGCGCTTCTGGTCTCCTATTCAAAGTCGAAAGCATCCTCAGCCGTTGGATCTCTTGATGGATCACTTCTGGACCGTTAGATCATGAAAAATCTCTTTTTATAAACCGACAATGAACAACAACTATTGGATCTAAGTCGGATTGAATCTCAGCCATTGGATTACGCCTAAGATCTTTCTCTCGCTGTGAACTATGCCTGTGGACCGCGTGAAGTTTTCTGTGGACCACGCTCTGGCTCTGTGGACCGACCGGGGGGTCCACCATGCTCCAGAGGCTATTTTTAAGATTTTTAAAGATATTTTAGCTCTATTTTTGCTCTGATTTTTACTTGAAAAATTGAAAAAAATATACATTAAATTTTTCAAAAATTTTTCTTCATTTTGGTGCTTAAATTGCTCAATTAAATTAACATCTTATTTTTCATAAATATATCTAATTTCATATTTTTTTTATAATTATTTATTTTTTAAAAAAATTTAATAAATTCATGAAATTAGATTTTTAAGAAGATCTTAATACCATAAATTATCAAAAATATCTTCAATAAATACAAAAAGATATCACTTATCACATCTCATCTTAACTTACCAGCACAAGATAGGATGGGCTTGAGAAGGTGTACATAGAACACCGCAAGAAACCAAGCATCGATGATATAGAGGAAGCCCTGTCAATGGAATAGGAGCTGAGCTGGATAGATCCCATCATCGAATACTTGGCAAAAGGGGTTCTTTCTGATGATCCTTCGAAGGCACATTGGTTGAGATGTGTGGTGCCTCGATATGTTCTACTAGAGGGAAAGTTGTACCAAAAATCGTTCTCCTTGTCTCTATTGAAATGTCTTTGACTCTTTGAAGCTAGCTATGCCCTTTGAGAGGTTTATGAAGATATTTATAGAAATCATTAGAGGGGCAAATCGCTAACCCACCAAGTTCTTTAGCAAGAATATTACTGGCCGATAATGTATCGAGATGCGATGGACCTGGTCCAGAAACGCAACTAGTGCCAATGGTAAGCTAACATCCAAATATAGTCCGCAAGCCAGCTAACTCTAATTGCAATGCTCTGGCCCTTCACCTAGTAGGGGGTTGATATCCTCGGCCCATTCCTACAAGTGATCAATCAACAAAAATTTCTAATCGTGGCAATTGACTACTTCATCAAATGAATGGAGGTAGAGCTGCTGGCCCAAATCATTAAGAGGAAGGTCAAAGACTTCTTATAGAAATTGATTGTTTATTGCACTACTGCGAGCAATCGTTATGGACAACAGGCGATAATTTGATAACTAGAAATTCAGAGAATTCTACCAAGAGCTCCACATCGAGCATCGACTGGCTTTGATAGGACACCTATAATTGAATAGGGAAGACAAAGTGATGAACAGGACCATCCTGTAGGGCCTAAAGGCAAGGTTTGGCCAAGCCAAAGGACCCTAGGTGGAGGAATTGTATAGCATCCTATGGGCTAATTGAACTACACCCTAAGTCCCCACTGAGGAGACCCCTTTTGGCATTCGGGACCGAGGCAGTGATTCCCATGGAGATTGGTCTCCCATCTATGAGAGTAGAGCACTATGATGAACAGAGCAACTCAGACCTGGATTTAATCGAGGAGACTTGAGAGCGAGCTCGATTGAAAATGGCAATGTACCAGCAATGAGTGGCCCATTATTATGACCCCTAGGTCACACCAAAAGTCTTTCAACAAGGATACCTCATCCAAAGGCAAGCCAAAGTCTCCAAGCCGATGGAATAGGAAAAACTTTCCCATACTAGGAGGGCCCTTATCGAGTCAAAGAGGTGCTCAGACATGGGGCATACAAACTTAAGAGCCTCAATGGTTCCCAAATCCCCCACGCATGGAATACTGAAAATCTCCAAATGTACTACCAGTGAATCCTACTTTCAATAGCTGTGCAATATTGAAATGCTTTGTTCACTCATGATGTTCTAAGAAGCTACTATGAGAAGGCTATCTACAATTGTGACCCGGGTTGATAAGGCACTCTAGAATGTTTGGCAAAAAATTGATTAAACCAACTAGCTTATGCCTGATCGTACCATCCGACATGTGGGCCAGATGATGCCCAAGCCTGATGCATGAACTGTTGGGATGTGTAGGCGATTTCATGCATGTATTTCAATTTTTTTTCGAAAAATTACAGTGGAAGACAACTAGATTAATCAAATTAATCTAACATGTATATGATCTAACCATCAAATCAACCTATTCTGAGATCTATGATATAATATATTGCATATAAAATCTAAAAAATATTGAAGATAAAATCAGCATGCATACATGTGAGTAGTAGATCACATCTACTTCTAATTTGAGTTCAGAACTTGATACCTGAGTATGGATCGATGATCACCACTATTAAGAGACATAGTAGAGAGGATCTTTGCTAGTTGCTCACAATCGCACACACATCCGGCCTCTACGAGAAATTCACTCGAAGTTCCGATCTAATCGGTCTTCTCGAGAGTGCTAGCTCGTGCGAAGATCTTCTTGGCCGATCTGGATCCTTTCTTCAAATCTTTAGAATCTTTTCGGAGGTTGAATATGGACTTCTGAAGGAGATAAAAAATTAAAATAATGATGGAGAAAAAAATAAATTTTATTTTATTTTCTCTTCCCAAACACTTAGAATCAAAAACCTAAAATTTAAATTTTTGCACACACCCCAAGAGAGAGGACTCTCATCTCTATTTTTCATGCCATGAATCATGCCCAAACTTCTTTCACATGAAGATCTCTTTTGTGGTATCTTACACATATACAAAAAACCACAAAAGCCCATTTTATAGGTGTGTAAAGAGGTGGGGTGAAGAGTCCTAGTGATCCTAGACTCTTACAGGATTCTGCCTCCCTTTACAATTCTATATTCCAAAATATACCAAAAAAATATGGGACACCCCTTCTTATATTTTTTTATGATTACTAATCTCTTACAAAAAACTCCTCAAAATGTTGAACATACAAGGAGAAAGAAATTTATTGGCATAGAGAGGTTGATCTAGATGAGAATAGATTCTCCTGATAAGGAATATTTTGAAATCCAATTTCAGAACCTTTCTTTTACCAAACCAAATCAGATTTGGATGTGAAATAGATAAGGAAAAAGATTCTTTGGTGTGGAATAATCTCACACAAAATAATTTTATGTGTAGAGATATATGGCGTGCAAGCTGGGTTGGCGCAAGGGAGAAGAGTCCTATTCCAATAAGGACTCTTAATTTTCTTATTTGAATCCAAACCAAATCACATCTGATTTAGTCCAAATAAAATATATAAAATTTAATCTAATTAGATTCATAAATTTTTAATCAAATTTTAATTAAATTAAAAATTGATTAAACTAAAGTCCTGATCAAATCAGTGACAATTCTCCCTTAGCGATTAGGTCATCTCATAACCTAATCGGATCAAACCTAATTGAATCTAATTTAATTAGATTTTATTTAATCCTCTTTGCTCAATCAAATTAAGCTAATCAGTAATCTAATTATTAATTAATCCTCTATTAATTCACTAACACTTGATAAATTAATTTGTTACAACTTTTGCATAAGGTTAACCATCGATCGAATTGATGATTAAGCCCTTGAACAATTCTCAATCATTGATCAGTCACATGATCAGTCAGAAATTTCTTTTGAGTGTGATCCCATAGGTTTGAACCTAAGTCAGTAGCATAGAAACATCTTCCTAAACCAGTCGATGTAACCATCTAGCAATGATGACCCTATGTTCGGAAAGATCGAATGAAGGCAAAGCAACATTCAAGAACCTATTGGCATATAGTTACCATATAATTCATCTCTTTGACCCTAATGCTCGAAGATGACCTAGGATTTAACTGTCAGTCCTAGATAAGTCATCCATATTGTATTTTAATCTTTTTCAAATCCATCACATGGATTATCCGGGCTCAGATTTTGCTTAATTGAAATACACTCATGCATATCTCCTACTAATTCGGAGGGGTCAATCCCATCTTGACTCACGCACCGATTTGATAAGTACTTGACTGTACCCTTGAATCTTTCATCACTGAATTAAAAACTTAGTTAGTCTAGCACCAAAGTACAATGAGTTACATGTAAGCCACCATGGTGATCTCAAGTCAGGAAGATACTTATACCCATACCCTTCATGAGCTACCCTTGACAGCAGAGTGCTCCACAGTTGGTCACATGTAGTGATGATGTACTCTTATATCTAACCTGAATGTTATATCAGTATCTCCACACTATTTGGTTACGAAGACAACCAATGTATATGGCACACAACGACCTACACTTGATATCACTATCATCCTAGTAATAGCATATCGTTTGATCGTGAACCAGTTTAAGGACTACGCGATAAATCCTCTATCGATCAAAGTAGTCCTAAGGACTTCACACAACATAAGAGTTCGTTAAAAGATGTAATCTTGTGATGAAAAATATCAAATAACTTTTATTATTGATCAATTCATATATATTTATAATCAGCGCAATCATCCAATGATTGGTTTTAGAACATAATTTTCAATAACTCTCACTGGGACTAAAGCCAATCAGTATAGTATCATATATCCATCTTCGAATTATTATCTTAGAACTCCTAAATATCAAGGCTTTAGTAAATGGGTTGGTCAAGTTCTCCTTTCCATCGATCTTCTAAAGATTGACATCATCTTAACAGATTTTCTAAATAAGGTGGTAGTGATGCAAAATACTTGGTAAGCTAATGGGACTTTGGTTCCTTGACATGAGCTATGGCTCTGGTGCTGTACAATATAGCAGGACCATCATTGAAGGGTGCCACTTCTAGCTTGCCAATGAATCTATACAATCGCATAGCTTTCTTGCAAGCATCGAATGCTGCAATGCATTCTGCCTCACAATTTGAATTTGGCTATAATTTTTTGCTTAGAACTTTTTCAGCAGATTGCTCCATTATTTAGAATAAAGATGTATTCTGACACATTCTTACTATTATTATATCTAACTAAAAACTAAAATCAAATTTCATAAGTTTTAAGTTAAATTCTCCATAACCGAGTCACCGATCCTTAATATTTCTCAAATACTTAAGGATGACCTTCCAGTGATTCTCATCTGAATCTTATAAGTATCCACTCACTACCTTAGTGAGTATATAATATCCGATCTCATATATAGTATACATGATAGAACAAATTCTACTGATAGACACCCAATGTATGTTGGACTAGAAAAACTTAAGCAGCCTCTTAGATCTATCTCTACAGATCTTCATCCCTAGGATGAGAGATATTTTTCTCAAAGTCTTTTATGGAGAATAATAATAATAGTGAAACTTTTATTCTCTGTAATGTAAGAAATATCATTCTTGATTAAAAAAAAATTATTCATATATAAAATAAGAAATATACTCACAGAACTATTAACCTATTTGTATTTGCAGGATTTTTCTTCGTTTTCAACGAAGCCATACATTTTGATCACTTATCAAAATGTACGTTCTAACCCTAAAATATTTAATATTGCCACAAGAGAAAATATCTCGTTATGGTCAATACCATAATATTGACAATATCTTTAGGCAACTAGACGAGCTTTGTTGGTCTCCACCTTCTCATCTGTGCCACTCTGATCCTATTAGAGATCTACTTACACTCTATGGGCATTACCCCTTCGAGTGGATCAACGAGTGTCCATACACCGTTGACCTTCACGGACTCTATTTCGGACCTATTTTTCCAAGCCATTAATCGAGTCAAACATCTGCATGGCATCCATGTAGATGATCAAATCCTTGTTGTTCTCATCGAGTTCAACAGGATCACATCCCAGAACTAGATACTGAAGTATCTATCTGACGGATGTGGTACTCTACCGGATCTTCTTAATGATGCCTCTACAATAGATTTCAAGTTTGATCTGATCAAATTCGATTCTATAGATTCACTAGATTGTATCGGTTCTTCTACCTATTGGACTTTATAAGTTTCACATTGAAGGCATCAGTACCTTCATCAAGGTACTCCTTTTCTGAAAGGAATACCGAACAACTCTTGTTCTTTAGCATGGTAGAAGTTATATCCCCTAGATTCTTTGGTTACCCTACAAAATAATATATACATATATAGGATCAGGATCCAAACTAATTGGTTTATAAATGCTTGACATAAAACAAATACTCTAAACTCCAAGGTAAGAAAGTATCAGCTTATACCTAATCCATATCTCATATAGAGTCTTTGCGATTGATTAGTTTGGATTCCAATTCAAAACATAACAAGAGTCTTAAGAGCATAACCCTAAAAGGAGACTGGCAAACTTGCAAACCCCATCATGGATCGAACTATATCTAACAAAGTCAATTTCAATAAGAAAGAATCTTATTCCCTTCTAGATATGTCAAAACTTACTTGAAATATATTTTCCTCTTTGGTCTGACCGAAGAATTTCAATGCTCTTTCAAGTTTGTTTTTCTACCTTATTATCTACTTATTTAAATATTTTAAATAATCTAAATTTATGGCAAATATGTTCATAGATCCAATACATCAGTATGTATCAGATTTAGAATATCATTGACTCGTTCATCTTTTTCAGCAAAAGGTGACTTGGTCATCTTACTAAGGAGATAGGATTGACAGGTTGACAATGATTTACAATCATTTACCTCAAGAATTATCTCCTGTTGATCTTATTCTTATTTATATAATCGAGCCTAAATTGCCAAAGATAGGCTTTTATGATATTATCTACTTTAAAGAGTTTGTTTGATTGTGTACAATACACTAACAGACTGTGACTATTTATAAATATCATTTTTTAATTTTTTACATGATTTTGACATCATTCATAATGATATCATAAAATCATTAGACAGTAGTAACAATCACTAAAATGATATTGTTAGAATTGAAAATAGGCTCGACGATTTCTAAAATCAGGATTGGAATATGACTTCCAACTCCAACATTCAAAAATCTCTTGTTGTTTTCAAACTTTCTACTAATCTAAAGTCGTTGCAATAATTTACATGGACTTTCGATATCCAATATCTAGGTAGTAGTGTCACAGATAGAGAAATCACAAGGTGTTATCATATAAGTACCTTATCCAGCAATCCTTTGCTGATTTCTCTTCCTTTGTCTATTCGGATCAAGGGACTCTATCAGACTAGGTTAATCTTAGACTCTTTTATCAGTTCAGACTTATTAGCCAAGCACGACTCTTTTGCACCTTTTTTTTTTTTTTTAAAATTATTACCCCACTAAAGATACATCTTCAGAGGTGCAAAAAAAACTCCTTCAATATTTGAAGGATTTTCTCCCACTGAGCATCATCGAATTTACAACTAAATTCATATTTTTTTTCACTGCTCTCAAAAACACCATATGATGATTTGATCGTGTGGCCACTTCTGATAAGTGCCTTTGATCGCATCACATATGTTGGATGTGGAAACTTTAGGTACTGGATCCATAATCATATTTAGGATCTATTCATGCTCTAGAACTATTTGCAACTTTCTATACCAATTATCGAAGTTAGGTCCTATAAATTAATCACTGTCAAACAGTGAATGGAGCAACGGACATCTAGCCATAACGAAAACAAAAACACAAGATCTCTATGTTTATGAATTGATTAAGCCCAAAGACTTAGACTTTAGTCTAAAGGTTCTCCCACTATTTTAGTTGAATTGGTGGTCTCTATCTTCAATCTAAGAAATTACCTTAATTTCTTAGTGGATACTAAAATTCACACAGACTGCATACAAGCTCGAGGATGGTTCGGTCAACCCATATGTATCTATGGGTAGGTTCTCAACCAATTATTTCTCCAAATAATTTTTAATAATTAATTTTGCCTCAGACTTCATTTCAGTAGGCGACGGGCCTCCACTGAAAGTTTCAGTTTAGTCAAACCATTAACATGAACCTACTCAGTATTTCTAACTAATGAATGATCAAGTTCGAGGATGGCTCGATCAACCCAACTATTATCAGATAGTACAATGAGTCATCATATGATGAATGATAATTCCATCATTCTGAGAGAACATCAGATGGATGGCGCCTGCAATGTCAATCAGAAATAATAGACTCATTGTCATTCACCTTAATAGGAGGCTATGATCTAGTTATCCCCATAACTAGCTCATTTTATGGCCTAATAATTTTGAAGATTTAAGAATTAGTTTAGAGAAGAGATGAGAAGAGATCAACCAGTAAACCATAATCCTCCCACTGACTTCACTAAGTCATTGAATTGGATCAGGGTCATACTAGTTAAAATGGCATCTAGATCAGTCACACTAATTAATCTTAATGGCATGGGTCAACTCGAATCACTTAGTGGTCTAATCAAGACATAATTCACCAAATTGGTCAGGTAAGTGAGATCGATGGGAGGGTCTGCTAAGCTTGCCTTAGACACCATCAAAATGGCCAGATAAGCCACTCCTAATTAAAAACCATCGGTCATAATTCCAAACTTATCTTAGACACCAATTGGTTAATTAGTTTCGATTTGACCAACCTAATGATTTGTGTTCAATCACTGAGCCATAATCAAGGTCCATTTGGTCTAATCAAAGATATGGACTTGACTATCTATAACTATTGTATTGGTTCTAGAAAAATCCTAATTTAATCTAATTCAATATTTGATTAGATTTAATCAATTTCTCTAGTTAGTCCATTAACTCTCTGATTCTAACCGTAGGTCTAACCCAATTAAAAAGATCTGAATTGAGCTAACCCATGCCTCCATATTTTATGCAAATGATATTAGATCTTTAATTCATAATTCTAGATCTAATCGATTCTTTACTTAATTCTCAATTAAGTTCAGTATCAACATGGATTTAGGTGATGGTTTGAAACAATTTCAACCTTTTATTTTGTAAATAATTTATAATAAATGTTATGCAAAAATTTTTTATTCTGAAACTGGGTTGACTCAATCAACATTGAGCCGACTATACATAAAGACTGGGTCAACTCAGTTCAAAATTAGGTCGGCTCAGTAATTATGCGAGCATGATTCAAGAAGATTCAGATCTGAAAATTCTTGCATAACAATAAAATCAATCATAACACTTTTAGATCATATCTAAATTTTTTTATGATTTAAAATTTTATTTTTTTATGATTAAAATAATTTTAATCACATAGATTAGATATTTTATATTTCATACAACTTTGTATCACATACAACAAACTTAGGATTTCAAGATCTAAGATTTTGCAGAAAAATAAGTTCTGCTTTTTGCATTCTTCTTCATGGGATCTAATCACATGGCACCCCTACATGCCATAAGAGCATTCCATCGAATGAAAAGAGAAGACCTTTAAACCCTTCTTGCTCCTATAACTGGACGGCCTAGTGATCAACCCAATCCAAGTACTTGTTAATCGGATCATCTAATCTAATCACATATCATATATACATGAATTTAGGTCTAATCTAAATTACATCAGATCTGATTATAATTTTAGATCATATCTAAATTAGATTATAAATATCACATGCATGATATAAAATCAGATTTTATCAACGATCAGCACAAACTAGGACAACCTTTTCACTATAAGGGATAAACTCTACAGTAAGACAACCTTATATCAGTTTGTGTGATCAACCATTAATTAAATTTAGATTAATATTATATATCATATCTAAATAAAATTAAAATTTTATATTTAATATATATATATATAATATGTCATAACGAACTTGGGCTCTGATACCACTATTGAGATGCGTAGGCGATTTCATGCATGTATTTCGAAATTTTTTTGAAAAATTATAGTAGAAGATAACTAGATTAATCAAATTAATTTAACATGCATATGATCTAATCATCAAATCAACCTACTATAGGATATATGATATGATATGTTGCATATAAAATTTAAAAAATACTGAAGATAAAATCAGCATGTATGCATGTGAGCAGTAGATCACATTTACTTCTAATCTGAGTTCAGAACTCGATACCTGAGTGCAGATCGACGATCATCACCATTGAGAGATATGGTAGAGAGAATCTTTTCTGGTTGCTTGCAGTCACACATGCATCCATCCTCTACAGAAAATCTACTCAAAGCTCCGATCTGATCGGTCTTTTTGGGAGTACTAGCTCGTGCGAAGATCTTCTTCTTGACTGATCTGAACCTTTTTTTCAAATCTCTAGAACTATTCTAGAAGCTGAAGATGGACTTTTGGAGAAGATGAAAAAGTAGAAAAAAGATAGAGAAAAAAATAATTTTTTTTAATTTATTCTCTCTTCTCAAACTCTTAGAACCAAAAACTTAAAATTTAGATTTTTGCGCACACCCCAAAAGAGAGGACCCTCCTCTCTATTTTTCATGCCATAAATCATGCCCAAACTTCTTTCACATGAAGATCTCTCTTTTGATATCTTACACACATAAAAGAAACCACAAAAGCTCCTTTTATAGGTGTGTAAGGAGGTGGGGTGAAGAGTTCTAGTGATCCTGGACTCTTACAGGATTCCACCTCCCTTCACAATTCCACATCCCAAAATATGCAAAAAAAATATGGGACACCCCTTCCTATATTTTTTCATGGTAAATCACTCCAACTGATCTTCCATAAAAAATCTTCTCAAAATATTGCACATATAGGGAGAAAGAAATTTATTGGCGTGGAGAGGTTGATTTGGATGAGAACAGATTCTCCTGATAAGAAATATTTTGAAATCCAATTTTAAAATCTTTCTTTTACCAAACTAAATCAGATTTGGATGTAAGATAGATAAGAGAAATAACTCTTTGGTGTGTAAAAATCTCAGATAAAATAATTTTGTGTGTACAGATATATGGCATGCAAGCTGGGTTGGCGCAAGAGAGAAGGTCCTATTCCAATAAGGACTCTTAATTTCTTTATTTGAATCCAAATCAAATCACATCTGATTTAGCCCAAATAAAATATATGAAATCCAATCTAATTAGGTTCATAAATTTTTAATCAAATTTTAATCAAATTAGAAATTGATTGAAGTAAAGTCTTGATCAAATCAGGGATAATTCTCCCTTAGCGATTAGGTCATCTCATAACCTAATCGGGTTAAACCTAAATGAATCCAATTCAATTAAATTTTATTTAATCCTTTTTACTCAATTAAATTGAGATAATAAATAATCTAATTACTAATTAATTATCTATTAATTCACTAATACTTGATGAATTAATTTATTATAACTTTTGCATAAGGTTAACCATCAATTGAATTGACGATTAAGCCCTTGAACGATTCTCAATCGTTGATCAGCCACATGATCAGCCAGAAACTTCTTTTGAGTATGACCTCATAGGTTCAACCTAAGCTAGTAGCACAAAAATATTTTTTTAAATCAATCGATGTAACCATCTAACAATGATGACCCGATGTCTGGATAGGTCGAATGAAGGTGAAGCAACATTCAAGAACTTATTGGCATATGGTTACTATATAATTCATCCCTTTGACCCTAATGCTCAAAGATGACCTAAGATTTAACTGTCAATCCTAGATAAGTCATTCACATTATATTTCAATCTTTTTTAAATCAATCACATAGATTATTCAAATCCAGATTTTATTAAATTGAAATACACTGATGCATACCTCCTACTAATTCGGAGGGTTCAATCCCATCTTGACTCATGAATCAACTTGACAAATACTTGACTGTACCCAAAAATTTTTCATCACTGAATTAAAAACTCAGTTAGTCTAGTACCAAAGTACAGTGAGTTGCTTATAAGCCACCGTGGTGATTTCAAGTCGGAGGGACACTTATACCCATACCCTTCACGAGCTATTCTTGACAGCAGAGTACTCCACAGTTGATCACATTTAGTGACGATGTACTTTTATATCTCATCTATATGCCATACCAGTATCTCCACACCATTTGGTTATGAGGACAACTAACGCATATGGCACACAATGACCTACACTTGATATCGCTATCGTCCTAGTAATAGCGTATCGTTTGATCGCAAACCAGTTTATGGACTACGCGATAAATCTTTCTTTATCGATCAAAGTAGTCCTAAAAATTTTATTACAATATAGGAGTTCGTTAAAAAATATAATCTTGTGATAAAAAATATCAAATAATTTTTATTATTGATCAATTCATATATATTTATAATCAGCGCAATCATCCAATGATTGACTTTAGGACACAATTCCCAACATGAAGGTTGCTTGATATCTGACCATAAGGATGACAATAATGGTTGGCTAACACCTAACCATGATGACAACAATAGCAGTCACTTGATAACTAGCCATGGTGATAATAATGGTGGTCAATCGATATCCGACCACAACAAGAAATGGGGTGTTGGAAAGTGCAACCTCGACCTTCCAGTGCTCGCTTGGACCTTAGTCCTAACAACCTTATGAGCCACTCGGCAAAGTGTTGATCTCTCAACTTAGAAATTATTCAGCTCAAACGAAGAGTTCTCATATCACTAGCAAACGGCAAGGAGGTAAGGCCTTCATTACTTAAACAAAATTGTCCCTTTTTATAGACTCAAGAAGGCTTTGACAAAAAAGAGGCAAGCAATGAAAGGAAAGCAAAAGAGGTATCTCGGCTAAAAGGTAATTTTTTCATTAAATTCAAAAGAGCCCTTACAAGTCATTTTGACTACAAAAGCTCAAAAAGAAACAAAGAGAGATGCAATAAGACTAAACCTTTAGAGAAGCACTGGCAACCTCGATTGGGAGTGTAGT
Source organism: Elaeis guineensis (assembly GCF_000442705.2). Lineage (NCBI taxonomy): Eukaryota > Viridiplantae > Streptophyta > Magnoliopsida > Arecales > Arecaceae > Elaeis > Elaeis guineensis. The sequence continues at coordinate 91,457,279 of NC_025996.2, forward strand.
TGGGGGCTCATCAACCATGACAGGCCCAGTCTCCGTTGGAGGCATGACTTCAATGGCAAGCCTAGGTCCAGGCATTGTGATAGGCTTGGCCCTTAGCTGCTCCAGGGTGACTTTGGAACCCTCCTCGGCTTTGCCCTTGAGCTTGCTCAGATCGAGATTGAAAAATATTAGAGCCAGTTAGGCCTTTCAGTCGCTGAAGCCCAACTAATATGCCATGATTGAACCATCATCAACTTTGTTCTCAAAATCCTTCGACCCTTTATAGTTGGAGATCACCCAAGCAATGGCATCTTTGGCAGTGGCCTCGACAGTGATGGCCCTCTTTTGTAGTCTGGGCAACTCCCTTGGTAACTGCCCTCTTCTCTTCTAAAGCCGTGAGAGTCGGTTTGTAGAGCTCAAGCTTTTTCTCGAGCTCTGCAATGGCCTTCCTCTCCTGAGTGAGCTGGGCATCGAGTTTGGCCACTTTCCTCGAAGTGACTATGAGCTTGGCATCGATCTAGGCCCTCTCCTCTATCTTCTTTGCTTCTCAAGTTGATGCATGATCTGACCATCATGCACAAGGGCCTAACCGACTTTGGCCGGCTCAGCCATTCTTTTGAGGAGAAGGACTAGTCCATTGAGGCACGAGTTGAAGTTGCTGAGGAGCTCCAAAGGATAGCCAAGGAGTGGGAGGTGAAGAAGATGGAGGATAAATAACTAAACCATCAGGCCAAAGAGCAAAATCGAAGGGGAACAAGGTGAAGGAACAAGATCTAGGGTTTCAGGATTAGATCTTAAAACTTTTTCAAGATCAGACAGTGAAAGACTAAAATAAATCAAAATTTATCTTATAAAACCAGAGAATCTCTAGATCTAAAATCCTATTACATGATTATTACATGGCATTAAATCAAAAATTAAAATATAAAGAGCAAGAACTACATATTGATCATATCAACATGTTTCTATACTACATCTAATGTATGTAAAATATAATAGATCAGATCTATTACCTTGCAAGTTAGATATTCTAACTTTGCTGATCTGGGCTTGAGGATGATGTTGCGAACCGCACATGCATCCGATCTCTAGGAGTCATCCACACGAGCCCACGAATCACAATCAGAAGTCCTGGTCCAGGAAATCAACACAGTATGCTAGTACTGTGCTGATTCTTCTTCGATGGTCGATCAGATGCCTCCTTCTTCTTGATTTGGACTCTTTCAAAGATGAGAAGTAGGAGAAGAAGTTTTAGATGTGAGATACTCTTAGAAACTCATAGATGGAGGAAGGGAAGAGGTGAACACAGCAACCCTAGAAGAAGACCCTCTTCTTCTTCTTTTTGCTCTAACCCAGACACTTAGTTTTGTGTCTAATATATCTCCACGTCCCAACACCCTTTCTCCCCAATTTCTACATGCCTCAAAGATCTCTAAATTTTCTATAATCCATAAAAATATCAAGAAGAAATTTGTCTTAAATAATGAGAAATGAAGAATCCTTGTCTAGGTCAAATACCTAGTCAAGGAAAATCCAAATAGGGCAAGACAAGGGGTGCCCAACTCTTGGGCGTCCCCTCCTTCTTTTTCTACCATGAACCATCAGAAAAGGATACACAATATATACCATAAAAGTTACAAAAATCTCAAAAAAAATTTGGATAAAATTAGTGCCATAAAGAAAGAGTTTTGATTTCCTAAAATTCTATCTCATAGAATTTGAGATCCAAACTAATTCCTACTTTGACTTGGTCCACAACCACATTCCATGTAAGAGAGAAAGAGTGGAAAGCTTTGAGCATGCATGAAGGCATAGGAGAGAAGGTATTATCGCACAAAATAAGAGAGAGTGGGCGTGGGGGCTAAGGTGGCGCAAGGTGGAATCCTAGTCTTACTAGGATTCAATCTATGACTTGTTCAAATTTAGTTTCTCAAACCAAATCAAACTAAAACTAAATTAACATAATTAAAATAGATCTTAACCTAATTAAGAATCTAATTTAATCATATTAAATTAGATTTAAATCTAATTTAATTTTTTAATCGAATTAGAAATTAGGTTGACCCAAGTCCTAATTGAACTAGGACTAGTTTTTTCTTGCACTTGGCTTATCCAATAAATCAATTGGACTTGATGCAATCAAGCCCAAACCAAATATAATTAAATCATATTCAATTAGACTTAATCTCAGCTCATTGGCTTAATCAAATTAAGCCAATTAGTAATCGAATTGCTAATCGATCCTCTTGCAACACTTGCACTAGGTTAAATGTCAATCGTATTGATCGTTTAACACTAGAATAATTCTTAATCGTTGATCAACCATCCGATCAGATCATGAACTCTAATATGTGTGACCTCATAGGTCTGAATCTAAGTCGGTAGCATAGGAATAAATTTTTGTACCAATCGAAGTGACCATCTAGCAATGATATCCGACGGTCGGATAGGTCGAATGTGTAGAACAACATCCTTAGAATCCATGTGGATATAGTTTTCATATAATTCATTCCCTTGACCAAAATGCTCATAGGATACCTCAGAGTTCAACAGTCAACTCTGATCAGGTTGTCCACATTGTACTTTAAAATATTAAATCCATCTGATGGATTACTCTGGCTAAGGTTTTGCTAAATTGAAATACAGTGACTCATTCTTCTCCAACTCTTGGAGTGGTCAATCCCATCTTGATCACACTCCGACTTCGCAAGTACTTGACTATGCCCAGAAGCCTTCCGTCACTGAATTAAAAATTAAGTTAGTCCAGTACCAAAGCACAGTGAGTTACTTGCATGTCACTGAGGCGATCTCAGATCTAAGGGACACTTATACCTATATCCCATTAAAGACATTCTCGACAGCAAAATGCTCTGGAGTTGGTCACGTTCAATGATGATGTACCCTTATCTCTCACCTGTATGCCATACCTATGTCTCCACACTCCTTGGTTAAGAGGACAACCAACCCATATGGCCTACAGTGACCTATGCTCGATAGAAGTTGTCATCCTTATTAATAGTCTATCATTTGGTCATGAACAATTTTAAGGACTAATCGATAAATCCTCTCTTTATCGAACCTAAATAGTCCTAAGCACTTCATCACAACAACGAAGTTCATTAGAAGATGAAAACTTATGATGAAAATGCTAAAAATATATTTTATTTATTAACAAATCAGTTACAATACAAGGTTGCTCTACCGTCAACAGGTTGACGATTGACTTTTGGGACATATTTTCCAACAACTCCCACTTGTCCTAAAGCCACTCGACACAGTATCTAATATCCATCTTCGACTTGTGGTTGTCGAACTCCTTTATCGCCAGGGCTTTAGTGAAGGGGTCGGTCAGGTTCTCCTTTTCATCGATCTTCTGAAGGTCGACATCACCTCGATCTACAATCTCCCAGACCAGGTGGAAGCGGCACAAAATATGCTTCTCCGCTGGTGTGCTTTGGGTTCCTTCGCCTGAGCTATGGCACCAGTGCTGTCATAGTAGAGAATGACCAGACCATCGAGGGAGGGTGCTACTCCGAGCTCGATGATGAATTTTCTCTACCACACAGCTTCCTTCGTGGCATCTGATGCTGCGATGTACTCCACCTCACAAACAGAGTCTGCCACAGTATGCTGCTTGAAACTCTTCCAGCAGATGGCTCCATCATTCAGAGTAAAGATATAACCCGATATATTTCTACTGTCATCATGGTCAGATTGAAAGGTGGAGTCTGTGAACCCCATACGTTTCAGATCTGACTCGTCATAAACCAACCATTGGTCCTTAGTATTTCTCAAATACTTAAGGATGGCTTTAACCACTTTTCAATGGTTTTCTCCAGGATCAGATTGGTATCTACTCACTACTCCTAGTGAGTATGCTACATCTGGCCTTGTACATGTCATGGCATACATGATAGATCCTATGATCGAAGCATATGGGACTCTACTCATACGCTCTCTTTCTTCAGGAGTTGTCGGACAATCTTTCTTAGAGAGAGAAATTCCATGGCCTATCGGTAGATAGCCCTTCTTGAAATTCTCCATGCTGAACCTCTTCAGCACAGTGTCTATGTACGTGGACTGGGATAACCCAAGCATCTTTTTAGATCTATCCCTATAGATCTTTATCCCTAGGATGTAGGATGCTTCACCCAAGTCCTTCATGGAGAACTGCGATGACAACCAAACTTTTATTCTCTGTAGTGTGGAGATGTCATTTTCGATTAAGAGAATGTCATCCATGTACAAGATAAGAAATACCACAACTAGACCATTTGCCCATTTATAGATGCAGGACTCTTCTCTGTTCTTAATGAAGCTATACATTTTGATCACCTTATCAAAACATATGTTCCAACTCCGAGAAGCTTGCTTCAATCCATAAATGGATCTCTGAAGTTTACACACCTTGGACTCATCTGTGGATGTAGATCCCTCAGATTGTATCATATATACCTCTTCGGTCAGCTCTCCATCAGGAAAGCTATCTTTACATCCATCTGCTAGATCTCATAATCCAGATGGGTAGCTATTGCAAGCATTATCCGAATGGATTTGAGCATTGCCACAAGGGAGAACGTCTTGTTATAGTCAATACCATAATGTTAACGATACTTCTTGGTAACCAGACAGGCTTTATAGATCTCCACCTTTCCATCTGTGCCCCTCTTCCTTTTGAAGATCTATTTACACTCAATGGGTTTAACCCCTTCAGGTGGGTCAACCAATGTCCATACATCGTTGACCTTCATGGACTCCATTTTAAATTTTATGGCTTCAAGCTATTTTTTAGAATCAGGTCTCTGTATTGTATCCATATAGGTGATCGGATCCTCATCATTCTCATCAAGTTCGATGAGATCACCATCCCGGACCAAGAAACTATAGTATCTATCCAGCTGATGCGGTACTCTATCGGATCGCCTTAATGGTGCAGGTACATTGGGCTTTGAATCTGATCTAATCAAATTCGACTCAGGTTCAGCTATTGGTGTCGGTCCTTCTACCTGTTGAACTTCATCAAGTTCAACCTTAGAGGCAACGGTTCCTTCACCAAGAAACTCCTTTTATAAAAGGTTGCCTTAAGGCTGACAAACACCTTTTGTTCATCAGTATGGTAGAAAAAATATCATTTGGTCTCTTTGAGGTACCCTATGAATGTGCATTTGTCAGACCTAGGTCCAAGTTTATCTGTAACTAACCGTTTGACATAGGTCGGGCATCCTCAGACCCTAAGGTGTGAAAGTGCTGGCTTACGCCCAGTACATATCTCATATGGAGTCTTAATTATAGACATACTTGGAACCTTATTTAATAGATAACAGGTCGATTCAAGTGCATATCTCCAGAAGGATATCGGTAAGCTGGCAAAACCCATTATGGATCAGACCATGTCTAACAGAGTCCGATTTCTTCTTTCAGACACACCATTATGCTGTGGTGTTCTTGGAGGAGTCCATTGGGAAGAATCTCATTCTCCTCCTTCGTAAGATCGAAGAGTTTTAATACTCTTCTCAGTTTATTTTTCTACTTCACTTCGAAATCGTTTGAACATTTTAAATGAATCTGACTTATGTTTCATCAAATAGACATATCTATATCTAGATAGATTATTCATGAAAATGATGAAGTAGAAATATCCATCTCTAGCACTTGTGCTCATGGGCCCGCATACATCAGTATGTACTAGGCCCAAGAGCTCAGTAGCTCTCTCATCTTTTCCAGTAAAAAGTGACTTGGTCATTTTACCAAAAAGTCAGGACTCATAGGTTGGAAGTGATTCACAATCACTGACTTCGAGGATTTCCTCTTGAGTCATCCTGTTTATCCTATTTTTGTTTATATGACCTAGCCTACAGTGCCATAAGTAGATATCTGATACACTATCTAATCTAGGGTGCTTGCCTGTAGAATAGACTACGTTAACAGGTTGTGATAACATATACACACCATTATTCAAATATCCATAAAAAATAGTACACCATTAATAATGATATTACAAACTTATTTTTTTATTGAAATTTCATAATCATTTTTGGCCAGAAGGCCTACGGAAATAACATTTAAAAAAAAATTGAGACAGAAATGACAATCATTAAGAACAACGATATGGGACTCAAATACAAGTTTCAAGATTTCTAATGCTAGAACTGGAACTGATCTTCCATCTCTAACATTAAGGAACCTCTCTCCTTGCTCGAATCTCCTACTGACCTACAATCCCTGCAACGAATTGCAAATATGGTAAGGGCTACCGGTATCCAATACCCAGTCAGTTATGTCACAAATACCGATATCCAATACCAATTAGACTTGATCCAATCAAGCCCAAATCAAATATAATTAAATCATATTCAATTAGACTTAATCTCAACTCATTGGCTTAATCAAATTAAGTCAATTAGCAATCGAATTGCTGATCGATCCTCCTGCAACACTTGCACTAGGTTAAATGTCAATCGTATTGATCGTTTAACCCTAGAATGATTCTTAATCATTGATCAACCATCCGATCAGATCATGAACTCTAATGTGTGTGACCTCATAGGTCCGAACCTAAGTCGGTAGCATAGAAATAAATTTTTATACCAATCGAAGTGACCATTTAGCAATGGTACCCGACGGTCAGATAGGTCGAATGTGTAGAACAACATCCTTAGAACCCATGTGGATATAGTTTCCATATAATTTATTTCCTTGACCAAAATGCTCATAGGACACCTCAGAGTTCAACTATCAACTCTGATCAGGTTGTCCACATTGTACTTCAAAATATCAAATCCATCTGATGGATTATCCTGACCAAGATTTTGCTAAATTGAAATACAGTGACTCATTCTTCTCCAATTCTTAAAGTGGTCAATCCCATCTTGATCACACTCCAACTTTGCAAGTACTTGACTGTGCCCAGAAGCCTTCCATCCTTGAATTAAAAATTTAGTTAGTTCAGTACCAAAACACAGTGAGTTGCTTGCAAGTCACTAAGGTGATCTCAGGTCTAAGGGACATTATACCTATATCTCATCAGAGACATTCTCGACAACAGAATGCTCTGAAGTTGGCATGTTCAATGATGATGTACCCTTACATCTCACCTGTATGCCATACCAGTGTCTCCACACTTCTTGGTTAAGAGGACAACCAACCCATATGGCCTACAGCAACCTATGCTCGATAGAAGCTATCATTCTTATTAACAGCCTATCATTTGATCGTGAACAGTTTTAAGGACTAATCGATAAATCCTCTCTTTATTGAACCTAAATAGTCCTAAGGACTTCATCACAACAACGGAGTTTATTAGAAGATGAAAACTTGTGATGAAAATATCAAAAATATATTTTATTTATTAACAAATCAATTACAATACAAGGTTGCTCAACCATCAACAGGTTGACGATTGGCTTTTGGGATATATTTCCCAACACAAAGAAGGGAGAGGAGAAAATGACCTGCGGATGGTGACAACAACCAACTAAGAACCTGAGTGACAGTGAAGCTAGAAAGGAAGAAATAAAGGACCCTCTCTCCCTAGTTCAACTACACTAGAAAAACCTCGATGAGGAAGGAAGAAAATGTTGGGCATGGCACGACTATAGGTATTGACCATGGACAAGAGCGTTTAAAATCTCAGCCCTCCCGCTCCATTGTAGATGTTGACATGCCACCTTATCTATGTCATTGCATCTCCCATGCTCCTCCTATGATTGTGCCATGTAAGATGGAATCTACAAGAGCGACCCATCGCCAATCATGTTCTGACATGTGGAGACTATGGTGGTTTCGAGAATGATCTCGTGAATCATCAAATTGATCGATATAAGGGTGGCCTGACACTTCAATCCACTCTGCCATCATTATGGCCACATGACTCAAGAAATAATAAAACACTCGAATGCACTTTCCCAAGGCCGCAATCAATGTGAGGAGGCTTAAAAGGTGACCATCCAGAAAAAAGCTATCATGCCTCCGATCTGAGATCACGAAGTGAGGGTCATGGCAACCACTGCATACTCATGAAGAACTCTTTCCATAAGCATGCAAAGCATCTTATCATGATATCATAAAGCAATAGTGAAATAAAATTTAAATAATTTATGTTCAACTTTATTTCAAATAACTAAATCAAATGTCATACAAAATAAAATTTCATGTTCTTACATCAACTTCTAATAAAATCTAATCTAAATAAAGATATCAAATTTTTCTTCTAATTCACTCTCCCATATCAAATTTCTAAATCAAGCTAGTCTTTTGAATCTATAAAAATAGTGAAACATAGTGTAATGAGCTAGATAGTCTAGTAAATAATATACACTTTAGTTAGATATATCAAGCAATAATAATATATTAAAAATAAGCATGTATCAACTCAAAATATACAACATTAATCAAATAGAATACATGCAAATTCATTCTTTTTAAAATTTATTTTTAAATTTATTCTCATTCATAAATCAATTTCTTTCAAAATATCACGTGCATCGACAGCCATGAATTAAATCAAAGTACCATTGCATAACCTCCAATGGCTGGATATTAAAGTATCAGTATATAATCTCCACTAGTAGGGTATCAAAATACCAGCACACTATTGGGAATAGTGTCCCAAATTCAATCGTCAGCCTATTGACAGTTGTGCTCCTTTTGTATTAGTACATAAATTATAAATAAATAAAAGTTATTTTGGTATTTTTTTTTCATCATAAATATTTCATCTTCTAATGAACTCCTGTGTTGTGGTGAAGTCCTTAGGACTATTTAGACTCGACAAAGGAGGATTTGTCGCTTAGTCCTTAAACCTGTTCGCGATCAAATGATATGTTGTTACCAAGGACGACAATGTTTATCGAGCATAGGTCGTTGTGTGCTATATGGGTTGGTTGTCCTCATAACCAAGGAGTGTGGAGACACTGGTATGGCATACAGGTGAGATGTAATGGTACATCTGCACTGAACGTGACCGACTTCGGAGCTATTTCTACTGTCAAGATTTGCTCCGATGGGATATGGGTATAAATATCCCTCCGACCTGAGACCGTCACGGTGACTTGCAAGCAACTCACTGCACTTAGGCACTGGACTACCTGAATTTCTAATTCAGTGACGAAAGGCTGCTGGGTGTAGTCAAGTACTTGACTTATCGGTGCGTGTGTCAAGATGGGATTGACCACTCCAGTTTAGGAGCTGTGTACAGTCGTGTTTCAATTTAGCAAAACCTTGGTCAGGATAGTCCTAGTGAGGAGTCACAGGCCTAATTGAGTTGAGCACAATTCGGATGATCTCATCAGGATTGACAGTTTTACCCTGAGTCGTCCTAAACACAGGGGTCAAAAGGGATGAATTATACGATAACCATATTCACGTAGGTTCTGAATATTGTGATTGTAACTATTCGACCTATCCGATCATCGGGTACCATTGCTAGATGGTCACTTCGATTAGTACAGGAATTGGTTTCTGTGCTACCAGCTTAGGTTCGAACCTGCGGGGTCACACACATTAGAGGTTCCTTTCTGATCTGATGGCTGATTATGAGTCTTATGTGTCTGAGACTCTATGATTAAGAATTAGGATTCTCTGATCATGAGTTCCACACATTTTGGATACCGAGGTCAAAATTTTAAATTTCAAATTTTGAATTTGAAATTTGAACTCTTTGATCAGGGTTTCATATCGATGGTCTCTGATGCCTAATTGCCCATCGGATTTGGACTCAATATTTATGAGAAGTTTAATTAGTGATTTAATCATTAATTAACTCAATTTGATTGAGTAATTATTTTTAGATCAAGTCCAATTGAATTGGATTCAGTTTGGATTGATCCGATTAGGTTAAGTGTTGATCTAATCGCTAAGATGGCTTAGTCCCTGATTTGATCAGAGGTTAGGTTTAGTTAATTCCTGATTTGATTAGGATTTTATTGAGCCTAATTAAGCCTAATTGTGTTGGGTTTAATCTGGTCTAATTGTGCTTAACCTATTTTAATTAAGTTGGCTCAATTTGAATCAAACCACTTTGTTTTAAATTTTCTGTGCCACCCAACTTCCTTGCGCCCATTTGAATTCACGAGAAGAAATTTTCTCATGAATTTTCTCCCACGCAAAGCTCTCTCACGCCCATATTTTTGTGCATCAATTATTTGGATTAACTTGGTTTGTTACCCATCCAAATTCAAAGAGGTTTTGAATTTGAATGGATAACCAAATAACCATGCGCTAGCTTATCCTCTTTTGTGCGCCCCATATTTCACACGAGAAATGATTTCTCGTGAAAGTCTCTACACACAAAAAAAAGGCCACGCCATCTCTTCTTTCTCACACAAATGGATGAGGATAAGATTGGTTGACACTTGAATTCAAATTTGATTTGAATTTAAGTGAGCAACCACCTCTTCTTATCCACTCACACGCTTTCAACATCTCTTGCGATGTTTTATAAAATGAGAAAGAGAGGGGGCATGGGAAAATAAAAAAAAAGAAGAGATAAGAGGCATGGGGAGGTTCTGAAAAAATTTTGAAGTGTTCAAAATTTACCGAGAGGAGAGAAAAAGGAGAGAGAAGTGGGCGCAGGGTTTTTGGTGTGTACCATAGGGTTTCTACCTAGGGTTCGGGAAGTGAGATTGATATGCCACGAGTGTCATGAGTCCACCAAATTTCAGAGAGAGATCCATCAGCCTCTCAACCAATCGTGCAAACAATCTGGAGTATCCGAGGAGTCGGCACAGATCGATCGAAGAAGTTCGATCAACATCAACCATCAAAAGGGTAAAATCACGAACTAGCATTCGTGAGGAACCGATCAGAAGGGAGCTTCGTGTGGATGATCCACAGAGGCCAGACACTAGTGTGGCTGTGACGTGATGATCAGAGCCCCCCAACGATAATCAGATTGCGGTGATCGACTACCCGTAAAAGATGATGTGTTCTGAACATAGTACAGTAAAAAGTTTACTGTTTCAAATTTGAATTTCAAATTTAAATGCATGCTGTTGTATCATATTTAGATCCTAGTGTAGAGTTAATTAGTATTAATTAATGAGATTAATTAATAATTCTATTGTAAAATAGTAATTTTGAAAAAAATTTAAAATTACTATTTTGCCCCTGCACTGAATTATCGCTTCAAATGGTATCAGAGCATGGTTCTAGAATATGATATACATATGCATGCGTAGATTAAGGTGTAACCTATAAGTTTAAATTTGAAATTCAAAATTTGAATTTTGAATTTTGAATTTTGAATTTTGAATTTTGAAATTTAAAATTTGAAATTTAAAATTTATTTGAAATTTCAAATTTGAAATTTGAAATTCAAAATTTGAAATTTAAAATTCAAAATTCAAAAATTTAAAATTCAAAGATTGGAAATTCAAAATTTGAAATTTGGTTGAAATCTTAAATTTAAATTTTGAGATTTGAAATTTGAAATTTAAAATTTGAAATTCAAAATTTAAATTTTGAAATTGATATATTTAGATATACTTGATCCAAGTAGCAAGTAATCTAATTGGGTTGGTTGCCATGGCCGTCCGGTCATAGGAGAAAAGTAGGGTTTAAAGGCCCTCTCTTCCCATTTGATGGGGTCTCCTATGGTGGTAGGGGTGCCAATGCAATTATATCCCATATCGATGAAGCAGCGAAAGGACTTAATTATAAAATTTATCATGAATGTGTTAGATTAGATCTAAAAAAAAATTCATGATTTATTTTGAGTTATTTTCTGTTATGAAATGAGCAATAGGATTGCTGTTGTTAGGATTTGACACCTCGAGATTCAGCCCACATTGAGCCCACAGCGAGGTTCACGGTGAAAAATGGAGTCCAACGAGACCAAGATCACTTGAATCGAAGCTCGGATGAAGGAGATACGAGCTTTTAAAGTCGGCACGAGAATCGAGGTGGTGGAGGACCGCCGGCGACCGGTGGCGGGCGGCAGCGACGTGCGGGACGCGCGTCCCAGGCCCGCGTGGGACGCAGGACCCAGGTCCGCGGGGGACGCGCGACCCAGGCCCAGGCCCGCGCGGGACGTGCGACCCAGGCCTGCTGGCCCCTTGCCTCGGTCCACCATGGATCGGGTGGTCCACGGCTCGGTCTGTGGACCGCGTGGGCGTTTCCCACGCGTTTCTCATGGTCCATGGCACTATTTCATGGACCGGAGCACGAGCCAACGGCCAGAGGGCTCCCGATCTTGATCCGACGGTCCAGGGATTTTTTGGCTTTGTTTAGGACTCCTAATCCCTCTCTAATCTAGTTTTAAACTTGGTTTAACCCTTTAAAAGGGCTGTGCGTGAAACAGAGAGGTAGTGCGCTCGAGTTTCTCACCGTACGAACCGAGAAGAGAGAGAGAGGCGAGAGCGTTGTGAGAGAAGGAGCAGGAGGCTCCTGGATAGCGGTCGCCAGGCTCTTCAGGGGTTCAGGGGGGTCTTCAAGAGAGAGAGAGCTTTTGTGAGGGGAACTTCAGGTGAGAGAGAATTGGGTATACAAGGGTTGAGGGTGAGGTCTCCTCTTGTAAAATTTTTTTTTCATAGTGAAGTTTGCATGCCCCGTGGAGGCGAGCCCTTTTGTGGCTGATCCACGTATTTTGATTGTTTTTCTTTTATTTTGTTTCTTCTTTCTTCCTGCTGCATCGCGTGGTACTGAAAGGATCTTGGGAGGTAGTGTCCTGGCCAGACATCCACCCAACAAGTGGTATCAGAGCAAAGTGGTACAAGGATGCAGATTGCAGTGGTGGTGAGCAAGACTGAAGATGGAGAAAACAGGAACAATCAAGATGGAGATCAACAAGTTCGATGGTAAGAGCAATTTCTCCTTGTGGCAGGCAAGGGTGAAGGACGTGCTCATCCAACAGGGGTTGATCGATGCTCTCTTGTGCGATGAGAAGCCGACCACCATGGAGGTGCGAGATTGGAAAAGGCTATAGATGCAGGCGGTGAGTACCATCTGCATGTACCTGGCGGATGAGGTGGTGATCCATATGCTGAGCGAACTTCCCCGACGGTGCTGTGGTCGAAGCTCGAGGAGTTGTACATGGCGAAGTCTCTCACCAACACTCTTTTCCTCTGGAGGCAGTTTTACCAACTGCGGATGACTGAGGGACAAAGCGTGCAGGAGCATCTGAGCCACTTCCAGAAGATCCTCACCGACCTTCTCAGCGTTGGCGAGAACGTTGAGGAGAAGACCAGGATGCTGGTTTTGCTGGCATCGCTTCCCCCTTCGTACGAGTCCTTAGTGACTGCTCTTCTAGTGGGGAAGAGCACTATCAAGATGGATGAGGTCACCGCAGCGATACTCCAGAACGAGGTTCTCAAGAGGGAGAACCCAGCTTTGAGCTCAGGTGTCGATAGCTCAGCTTTGGTGACTTCTGGAGGTGTAGGAGGCGGTAGATGGAGCGACAGGAGATCGCATCGAGGGCAGTCTAAGTCCAGGAGGGACTTGAGCAAAATCAGGTGTTACCGGTGTGAGGAGTTGGGGCATCTAGCCAGAGATTGCCCTCAACTGAAAAATCGGATGGTGGCTGCTGTAGCGACGGCCGACAGTGATTTAGATGGAGATGTCTTTGAGATATCTGACGAGGTATCTACTTCTTTCCAGTAGTGGATATTAGATTCTGCATGCCCCTATCATGTGTGTTGCAGAGAGGAGCAATTTGACTCCCTGGAGAATAGTGAGGGCACTGTATATCTACCGGATGGATCGAGCTGTGCGATCAGAGGCATTGGGACGGTCAGCTGGAGGACACATGACGGTGCAGTGAGGAGATTGGGGGAGGTCCGATACACACCCGATTTCAGGTGGAATCTTATCTCACTTAGCAGACTGGATTCGAGAGGCTACAGGATGGTAGCTGGTGGAGGAATCCTGAGGGTGCTACGCGGCAATAGGATTGTGCTGGAGGGGAAGAAGGGGAGCAGAGGACATTATTACCTGGCAGAAAGCCCAGTGCAAGGTGGAGCATCGGGAGCCAGGTGGAACCTAGAGCGAGGTGGAGCTCCAGGAGGCGGATCGGGCACGAGACAGGGGACTCGGGAGGACGAGAGGCAACGTCGCAAGGTAAGATTCCTATTGCCGCAGGATGATGCCCCGAGCAGGTCTCAGATCAGGAGGAGTACAGCATACGATGGAGAAGGGATCGAGCAGCCTGGCTCGACTCCCATGTTTGCCCATCCATGATCAGTAGGCGATTGCCCCAGGGCATGGGGGCGAAAAGATCCAGAAGCTCTCGGAGTTTGGAGGAGGCCGAATATCGAGTCGAGATGGAGATTGTTAGGATTTGATGCCTTAAGATTCAGCCCATATTGAGCCCACAGCAAGGTTTGCGGTGAAAAATAGAGTCCAACGAGACCAAGATCACCTGAATCGGAGCTCGGATGGAGGAGATACGAGCTTTTGAAGTCGGTATGAGAATTGAGGCGGTGGAGGACCGCCAGCGACCGACGGCGGGCGGCAGCGGCGCGGTCGCAGGCGGCGGCGCGCGGGACGTGCGTCCCAGGCCCACGTGTCCAGGCCCACGCGGGACGCGGACCCAGGCCCGCGCGGGACGCGCGACCGCGACCCAGGCCCGCGCGGGACGCGCGACCTAGGCCCAGGCCCGCGCGGGATGCGCGACCCAGGCCTGCTGGCCCCTTTCCCCGGTCCACCGTTGGCCGGGTGGTCCACGGCACGGTCTGTGGACCGCGTGGGTGTTTCCCACACGTTTCTTGTGGTCCACGGTACTATTTCGTGGACCGGAGCACGATCCAACGGTCAGAGGGCTCCCGATCTTGATCCGACGATCCAGGTGATTTTTTGGCTTTATTTAGGACTCCTAATCCCTCTCTAATCTAGTTTTAAACTTGGTTTAACCCTTTAAAAGGGCTGTGCGTGAAACAGAGAGGTAGTGCGCTCGGGTTTCTCACCGTACGAAGGCCGTACGAATCGAGAAGAGAGAGAGAGGCGAGAGCGTTGTGAGAGAATGAGCAGGAGGCTCCTGGACAGCGGTCGCCAGGCTCTTCAGGGGTTCAGGGGGGTCTTCAAGAGAGAGAGAGCTTTTGTGAGGGGAACTTCAGGTGAGAGAGAATTGGGTGTACAAGGGTTGAGGGTGAGGTCTCCTCTTGTAAAATTTCTTTTTCATAGTGAAGTTTGCATGCCCCGTGGAGGCGAGCCCTTTTGTGGCTGATCCACATATTTTGATTATTTTTCTTTTGTTTTGTTTCTTCTTTCTTCCTGCTGCATCGTGTGGTACTGAAAGGATCTTGGGAGGTGGTGTCCTGGCCAAACATCCACCCAACAGCTGTTTATGAAATGTGCTGACCCGTTTGTGAAATGAGTCAACACATTTGGTGAACAGAAAATAAAATCTTTCAAAATTTGAAAATTATTTTCGAAATGCCAAACCCTGATCCATCAGCCCAAGTACTTAATTAAAAGAATTAAGTGTTGTCTAGTAGGTCTAGAATTGTGAATTAAGACCTAAGATAATTGCATAAACTTGTGGGTCAATGGGTTAGATGAATTAGGTCCATAATTGGGTTAGACCTAAGGTTAGCTTAAAAAATGGACTAAATGGAGTAATTGGTCAAATCTAATCAAAAGTTGAATTAGATTAGGTCAAGGATACTCTAGACTCAACTTCAATAGTTGTAGTTGAATGGGTCCATGTCTTTAACTAGACCAAGATGGACTTAATTCATGGCTACGCGGTGGAGCCCTATTTACTAAGTTGATCAAAATTAAAACTAATGAACCGGTTGGTGTCTAAGGTAAGTTGGCAGTTTTGACTAGTGGTTCTTAAGCGGGAGCTACTCGCATTGATTTGATCATTGACGAGTTAATGGCAAATCCCCACCACTGATCTCACTTACCTGGCCAATCTGGTAAGTTAGATTTTGATTAGATCACTTGGTGATTAGAGCTCACCCATGTCATTAGGTAAATCAGTGTGACTGATTTAGGTGCTCCTAATGCCAGCTTTAATTAAATTTTTTTTTTAATCTGACTTGGTGAAGTCAGTGGGAGGATTGAAATTGGTTGGATGATTTCTTCTCTACTATCTTTTAATAAAATCCTCAAAAATTATTAAGTCCCTAAAATGATTAAGTTATAATGATAACTAAGTCAATGCCTCCTATTAAGTGAGTGATAATGAGTCCTGTTGGGTATAAAATACCCTCGACCGAAGTTTGCGATGGGATCGACCCTCGCAGATCTCTTCCAACTTTCGGCTACTGGTGTTGAATTCCCGTCGCCCCGCCCGGACTCCCACAGGAGCCGGGCTCCGTCACCGACTTCAACTGCTGATAAGCTTCGTCCGGACTCCTACGGGAGCCGGACTTCGCACTTGACTCCCGCCACAAGGAAGACTCCACCCGGACTCCTACGGGAGCCGGGCTCCGTCCACAAGTCCTGCCGCAAGGAAGACTCCGCCCGGGCTTTTACGGGAATCGAACTTCGTCACCCACTTCTGCTGCAGGTAAGCCTTGTCCGGACTCCTGCGGGAGCCGAACCTCATCTTTGATTTTAATTGCAGGAAGGCCCCGCCCGGACTCCTACGGGAGCCGGGCTCCGTCACCAACTCCAACCGCTGGTAAGTTCCGTCCGGACTCCTACGGGAGCCGGACTTAGCCCCGACTTTGATTGCAGGAGAACTACGTCCGGACTCCTACGGGAGCCGGGCCTCGTCCCCGACTCCGGCTGCAGACAAACTCCGCCGGACTCCTACGGGAGCCGGGCTCTGTCCACAACTTCTGTCGTAAGAAAAACTCCGTCCGGACTCCTACGGGAGCCGGGCTCTGTCCACAACTCTGCCGCAAGGAAGACTCCGCCCGGACTCCTACGGGAGCCAGGCTCCGTCACCAACTCCGACCGCTGGTAAGTTCTGTCCGGACTCCTACGAGAGCCAGACTTAGCCCCAACTTTGATTGCAGGAGAACTACGTCCGGACTCCTACGGGAGCCGGGCCTCATCCCCGACTCTGGCTGCAAACAAACTCCGCCCGGACTCCTACGGGAGCCGGGCTCCGTCCACAACTTCTGCCGCAAGGAAAGCTCCGCCCAGACTCCTACGGGAGCCGGGCTCCATCCATAACTTCTGCTGCAAGGAAGACTCCGCCCGGACTCTTACGGAAGCCGGGCACCGTCACCAACTCCGACCGCTGGTAAGTTCCGTCCAGACTCCTATGGGAGCCGGACTTAGCCCCAACTTTGATTGCAGGAGAACTACGTCCGGACTCCTACGGGAGCCGGGCCTCGTCCCCGACTCTGGCTGCAAACAAACTCCGCCCAGACTCCTACGGGAGCCGGGCTCTGTCCACAACTTCTGCCGCAAGGAAAACTCCGCCCGGACTCCTACGGGAGCCGGGCTCTGTCCACAACTTCTGCCGCAAGGAAAACTCCGCCCGGACTCCTACAGGAGCTGAGCTCCATCCACAACTTCTGCCGCAAGGAAGACTCCGCCCGGACTCCTACAGGAGTCGGGCTCCATCACCAACTCCGACCGCTGGTAAGTTCCGTCCGGACTCCTACGGGAGCCGGACTTAGCCCCGACTTTGATTACAGGTGAACTACGTCCGGACTCCTACGGGAGCCAGGCCTCGTCCCCGACTCCGGCTGCAGACAAACTCCGCCCAGACTCCTACGGGAGCCGGGCCCCATCCCCGACCTCGGCTAGAGGAAGACCTCATCCGGACTCTTACTGGGGTTGGACTTCAGGCTCCTCTCAAGTGGATAACTAACCACCAGACGCTCCAGCCGAACTTCAACCGACGGGTCTGCACTCCGTGGTGCGACACAGCAACAGCCACGATCCTGCTCCACTCCCTGCGGCGGACCCCGAGTAGCTCCATTACCCCCTGACAGGCCATATTAACGGCCATGATTCTGCTCCATTCCCTACGGTGGATTCCGTGCGATTCCACCACTCCCTGATAAGCCACGACAGCGGATGCCGCTCCACTCCCCGTAACTGATTCCACATGGCGAGCCACAGCAATAGCCACGATTCCGCTCCACTACCCTCTGCAATAAATTCTTCCTGATCCTGGGCGGCCCATGACGGGACGGTTACAGGCATCACTGTCAATTTGTTGCCCCCTCCGTCTATAAAAGAGGAACCAGATACGTTATTCTATAAGCTCCATTTTTACTATCCCAAAACTCTGCTAAAATTTTCGTTCGAGCACTCCATTCTTGTTGAGGCAGAGAACTAACTTGAGCGTCGGAGGGTCTTGCCGGAGCAACCCCACCTCCGGTTTAGACTTCTTTTGCAGGTCCCGGCGGCGACCGTGACTCCCTCGACTCTAGCTTCTCCGACGCAGGCGGATTTTTGCACTAACAGGATTGGTGCTAGAGGAAGGGCGCGAATCTTCGCGGTACCCTTGTTCTTAAAGGAGCGCTCAACGGGGCCACCTCCAGCCATCTTCTCCAACACCCGCTCCTCCTTTCCCCCACTGGGTCCTCGCTCGGTCTCTTCTCGCGAAGCATCCGCACGGCTACCCACGGTTTCTACAGTCGTATTTCGGGCCCCGGTCCCACCTCTGGTTTTTCGGGTCCTGCTTCCTCAGGCAATGGTCGCCGGCATGGAGTGGCCGGACAATCAGCCTCCGATGGATTTCGCCAACACTGTCTCGGGAGGATCCCGGCAGGAAGCAACCAATGCTCCGTCCGTACCCCCCAAGCGGCAAAAGACTAAAGAGCCCATAACCTTCACTGAAGAAGACGCCCAGGGAGTTCAGTTCCCTCACAACGACGTGGTTGTAGTCTCCATGAATATAGCGAATTACGACGTCTGTCGCATTCTCATCGATAATGGGAGCTCGGCCGACATCTTGTTCTATGATGCCTTTTCAAGAATGTCCATCCTGGACGGCCATTTGAGACCGATTAGCTCCCCTCTAGTAGGGTTTACCGGTGATGTTATTCCAACGGAAGGAATGATAGCTTTAACTGTGGTCGCAGGTCGACATCCAAGGCAATCCAGGGCTCTAGTGAATTTCTTGGTGGTGAAGGCACCGTCAGCCTACAATGCAATTCTCGGCCGACCTGGCCTCAATGCTCTCCGAGCCGTCGTGTCAACCTACCATTTGAAGTTGAAATTCCCCACCAGCCAGGGAATCGGAGAGGTCCGGAGAGACCAAGCCCTGGCCAGGCACTGCTACAGCATAGCCTTGCAAGGAAGCGACCAATCTGGCCCCTGTCCCGTTGATGGGTTGGATGCACGCGATGACCTCACCGAAGAGAGGGGCACCCCGATTGAGGATCTGGTACCAATCCCTTTGAACGATGAGAACGCGGAGCATGTAGCGATGATTGGCTCCCACCTGGAGGAGGAGGTGCGGATGCGTCTCATCAATTTTCTACGAAGGAATGCGGACGTTTTTGCTTGGGTCCCAGCAGATATGCCAGGGATCGACACGAAAATCATGGAGCAACGCCTGACCGTCGATCCAAAGCATCGACCGACGAAAGAAAAAATCCAAAGTCATGCCCCGGAGAGGCAGAAGGTGATAGCCGAAGAAGTGGACAAGCTCCTTAAAGCTGGATTCATTAAGGAAGTCAATTATCCTGATTGGATTTCCAACGTTATCCTAGTTAAAAAAGCAAACGGCAAGTGGAGAATGTGCATAGACTTCAAAAAGCTAAATAAGGCCTGTCCAAAGGATAGCTACCCCCTTCTCAAAATCGATCAGCTGGTGGATGCAACCTCGGGCCATGAGCTCCTCACCTTCATGGATGCGTTCTCCGGCTACAATCAAATCAGAATGGCACCGGAAGATGAAGAAAAGACCGCTTTCATTACTAATCGTGGCCTTTACTATTACAGGGTCATGCCTTTCGGCCTCAAAAATGTGGGTGCAACTTACCAATGGTTGGTGAACAAAATCTTCAAGGAGCAGATCGGCCGTAACATGGAGGTCTACATGGACGATATGCTTGTAAAGATCAAATCTTCAAGAGATCACGTCACTGACCTTAAGGAGACCTTCAACGCTCTCCGAAAATATAGAATGAAGCTGAACCCAACTAAATGTGCTTTCGGGGTAACCTCGGGAAAATTCCTGGGCTTCATGGTGTCGGGGCACGGGATCGAGGCCAATCCAGAGAAAATTCATGCCATCCAGGAGATGACCGCCCCAAAGTCGATAAAAGAGGTTCAGCGCCTCACGGGGAGGATAGCGGCCCTGAATCTCTTCATCGCAAGGTCGGCCGAGCGGTGCTTGCCCTTTTTTCAAACCCTCAAGCAGCCCAAGAACTTTTGTTGGACCTCTGAGTGCCAACAGGCATTCGAGGAGCTAAAGAGTTGCCTCGTCTCACCCCCGCTGTTGGCAAAGCCGGAGCCTGGGGAAGAACTATTTTTATACCTGGCGGTCTCTCCCATGGCTCTCGCGGCCGTCCTTGTCAAAGAAGAGGTGAAGGTCCAGCAGCCAATCTACTATGTCAGTCGCGCTTTGAGGGACGTCGAGATCAGGTACACCAAATTAGAAAAACTGACTTATGCCTTGTTGATCGCAGTCCGGAGGCTCTGGCCCTACTTTCAAGGACACACCGTGACGCTGCTCACTGATCAACCGATTAAGGTGATTTTGCATCGGGCGGATGCCTCTGGAAGGATGGCAAAGTGGGCGATCGAGCTCACAGAATTCGACATCAACTATCGACCCAGGCCGGCAGTGAAGGCCCAAATACTGGCAGATTTCATAGTGGAGTGTAATATCCCGGAGGAGACTGAACCTGAACAAAGCAAAATTGACGACTTGAAGTCCCGACCGGACTCCCCCAAAGAAGAAGCGGATCCCTCTGATCGCTTTTGGGCCCTCTATGTGGACGGGTCTTCCAACATGTCAGGCATGGGTGCAGGCCTAATCTTGGTTAGTCCGGAGGGAATCATCATGGAGTACGCTCTGCGTTTTGAGTTCCCCACGATAAACAATGGAGCAGAATATGAAGCTCTGATTGCAGGACTAAGGGTCGCCAAAGAGCTTGGAATAGACCGGTTCCGGGTCCACAGTGACTCCCAACTAGTAGTGGGACAAGTCAGCAAAAGTTACGAAGTGCGGGAGGACAGTATGGCCAAATACCTCGAAAGGGTGAAGGAGCTTGTCCCCGCCTTTAGCAGCTTCAATATCAAACAGATCCCGAGATCGAAAAATACCAGGGCTGACCTTCTCTCCAGGCTGGCAACACTGGCTCCGGCCGAACTACCCCAGGGCATTCTCTTTGAAGTTCTAGAGTGCCCGAGTACAGAAAAATCGCGGCCCGTGATGGAGATTGACTACGAGCCCTGCTGGGTCGAACCCCTGATAATCTATCTCAGAGATGGAGTTCTCCCCCAGGACGCGAAAGAAGCTCGGAAACTCCGGAACCAAGCCTTCTGGTACATCCTTTATGAGGGCAAATTATACAAGAGATCATACTCTCTGCCCCTCTTAAAGTGCCTCCGGCCTTCGGAGGCTGACTACGCCTTGTGGGAAGTGCATGAAAGAATCTGCGGGAACCATTTGGGGGCTAGATCTTTATCCCACAAGTTGCTCCGTCAAGGATATTACTGGCCGACAATGCATCATGATTCGATCGAATATGTCAGAAAGTACGATCGATGCCAGAGATATGCTAACGTCCAGAGACAGCCCGCCACCGAGCTCACGCCCTTGAGTGCCCCATGGCCTTTCGCGCAGTGGGGGATGGACATCCTTGGCCCTTTTCCTATGGTGTCTGGACAGAGGAAGTTCCTCCTGGTGGCGATCGACTACTTCACCAAATGGGTTGAAGTCGAACCAGTAGCAAAAATCACAGAAGCAAAAGTGCAAGATTTCGTCTGGAAGTCGATTGTGTGTAGATTTGATCTGCCTAGGACCCTGATCACGGATAATGGACGGCAATTCGCAGGAGTGAAATTTGCCAAATTCTGTGAAGATCTAAACATCTCCCACAACTTCACATCGGTAGCCCATCCTCAGGCAAACGGCGAGGCTGAGGTGACTAACAGAACCCTTCTGCAGGGGATTAAGACAAGGCTCGAAAAGGCGAAGGGAACTTGGGCAGACGAACTTTATCATGTGCTGTGGGCATACCGAACTATCCAAAGGCTGCCCATGGGGGAAACCCCCTTTGCTTTGGCCTTCAGTACGGAGGCCGTCATCCCAATTGAGCTTAAACTCCCATCGACGTGAGTTGTAGCATTCGACGAACACCAAAACTCGCGAAGTCTTAAAGCCAACCTCGATCTGCTGGAAGAAAGATGGGAGACAGCTCAGGTTCGAATGGCAGCCTACAGACAGAAAGTCGCTCGATACTACAATGCTCGGGTCAAGAACAAAGTCTTTAAAGCAGGAGATCTAGTACTTCGACGAGCCGCTGTCTCGCTGCCTCAGGATCGAGGGAAGCTTGCCCCAAACTGGGAAGGCCCGTACGAGGTCAAAGAAGTAGTTCGGCCCAGGACTTATTATCTTAAGGAGCTCGAAGGAGCCGACCTCCCACGACCATGGAGCTCGGAGAACTTACGAATGTACTACCAATAACTTCATTTTAATTAAGAGTTGTATATCTGCATATCTTTAGTACTATTCTACATCCATAGGACAATACAAACAAATTGTCTCAGATGCGAGAGGGAAACCTCATCCCGACAAAGTTGAAGGCCCGGTTCCCTTTAGACCGGATGGGGGGAGAGGCCCTACAACGCCCATATGTGCCCCCACAGCCCTATTAGGGACAGGAGGAGAACCTCGCCCTAACTTTAGCAAAGTCGAAGACCCGGTTCCCTTTAGACCGGATGGGGGGAGAGGCCCTACAACGCCCATATGCGCCCCCACAGCCCTGTTAGGGACAGGAGGAGAACCTCGCGCTAACTTGAGCAAAGTCGAAGACCCGATTTTCTTTAGACCGGATGGGGGGAGAGGCCCTACAATGCCCATATGCACCTCCACAGCCCTGTTAGGGACAGGAGGAGAACCTCGCCCTAACTTGAGCAAAGTCGAAGGCCCGGTTCCCTTTAGAACGGATGGGGGGAGAGGCCCTACAACGCCCATATGCGCCCCCACAGTCCTGTTAGGGACAGGAGGAGAACCTCGCCCTAACTTGAGCAAAGTCGAAGGCCCGGTTCCCTTTAGACCGGATGGGGGAAGAGGTCCTACAGCGCTCGCAGGCACCCCCACAGCCCTGTTAGGGATAGGAGGAGAACCTCGCCCCAACTTGAGCAAAGTCGAAGGACCAGCTCTCTTTAGGTTGGAAGGTGGGAAGGGCCCGGCAACGCCCATATGTATGGCCATGGCCGCGCTAGAGACAAGGGGAGGGACTTCCCCTAGCGGCCCCCTCACGATAGACCGTGTCTGGACTCCTACAGGAGCCGACTCAGTCTGCAACTTCTACTGCAAAGAAGACTCTACCCGGACTCCCACAGGAGTCGGGCTCTGCCACCAAATTCGACTGCTGGCAAGCTCCGTCCGGACTCCTACGGGAGCCGGACTTCGCACTTGACTTTGATTGCAGGAAGACTCCGCCCGGACACCCACGGGAGCCGAACAACGTCCCGACTCCACCTACGAGAGCTGAACTCCCGTAACCCCCCCAAGAGCGGAGGAAAAATTCGAAGCAAAAAAAAAAAAGAGGCAGATGATGGGTCACGTCAACGATAAATGAAAAATAAACAGCGTCCAAGATACAGAGAACTCTATCTCGGCAAAGCTAGGGCTCTCATCAAGAATCCCAACTTTCAAGGAAGCTTTCAACACAGACCCGGGGTAAGAAGAAAAAGGGAGAGGAGATGAAGGGAATGCAACCATAGCCACGGCAAAAGAAAAAGTTCGGCAGACAACGGTTCGACGTAAAGTACGAACAAGGTAACAAAATCACTCTCTCATTTTTCAACTAACAAAACGTACGTTACAAGACCCGGAGGGCTGAAAAAGAATACATTATTACAAGGCTCGAGCACACGGCTTGGAAGGGATACACTGGAGGTCACTTCAAGCTGCAAACTTCTCTTCCTATTTTTGTCCTTTCCAGCCGCATTTTTTAGTGCGTGTGACAAGCTTGTCGGCTCTTGCCCCCACCTTGTTCCGCTCCACCTCCGAAATCCCAACCCTAGGAGAAAAAGATGGGATAGATTCCAGGGGGCAGTAAGGGCAACGGCAGTGGCAATGAAGACCTGTTTCAAGAAGAGCCAGAGTTACCCCGGAAGCAGCAATGGCACCGGAGATATGCGCCATCACCAAATGCTCCACGACAACCACCGTCCAAAGCATTCCGGCAAGGTCGGTATGTGCTACTTCCACCGTCCCCGCAACAAGTTTTACTGCCCCACCATCGGTGCCGACCGCTTCTGATCCCTCGACCCCGACAACATCAAGGATTCCGCCACAGCTTGTGACGACAGCTCTGCCCTCTTGACCGGTGTCACCCCGTCTTGCTACTCCAAAATTCTCAGGCAGAACACCTTCACCGGTTGTCCCCGTTATTAAACCCCTGTTGTTGAAGGAATCCTCCCTCGAGCCCCCATTAAAGCGACAGGAACCTTCAGCGGCCACCCGACGATCGGAGAACTTGCAGACTGTTGTTCTCCTCCTTGCGCTCTTCCAAGTCCATGGCATCCTCTTGAGGTTGGCCTCCGGGGCGGAGGCCCTTGCGGGAGAATCCTTTAGAGAGGAATCGGGGGGCCGAAAATGGCAAAGACCAGCGTGGAGGATGCTTAGAGTCAGTAGGGGCACCGATGGAGTGGCTAAGTGGCTAAGCTCTCAGGCGAAAGAAGGGTGTCATCCTTTGGGCGAAGTAAAGCCCCCGGAGGAAGGGTGGGGGGTTTAAATAGGCAACGAAACCTGGCGCAATTATGATGGCAGGTGCCCCTAGGCCAGCCAGTGCCCACCACGTGTCCCACTCGTCGTGACCCGGAGTTGACCGTTCGCAAACTTTTATGGTGCGACGATTGGGATCACGTCCCGGTGGGAGTTCCGAAAAGACTCTTCGGATTGCCCTAATCGAAAAAAGGGTTCCAGCATGAGCGCATTAAATGCAGACATATCCGAGGATGGTTGCACGTGGACATCAGAGGGAGAACTTTGGCTGCGACAACCTCACTGCACTTCCTTCATTCGAAATTCAAACTCGAAGTGGGGGGACTGGTGTTGGGTATAAAATACCCTCGGCCAAAATTTACGATGGGATCGACCCTCGCAGGTCTCTTCCGACTTTGGCTACTGGTGGTGAATTCCTGTCGCCCCGCCCGGACTCCCATGGGAGCCAGGCTCCGTCACTGACTTCAACTGCTGATAAGCTTCGTCCGAACTCCTACGAGAGCCGGACTTTGCACTTGACTCCCGCCGTAAGGAAGACTCCGCCCGGACTCCTACGGGAGCCAAGCTCCGTCCACAACTCCTGCCACAAGGAAGACTCCACCCGGGCTCCTACAGGAGCCGGACTTCGTCACCCACTTCTGCTGCAGGTAAGCCTTGTCCGGACTCCTACGGGAGCCGAACCTCATCTTTGATTTTAATTATAGGAAGGTCCCGCCCGGACTCCTACGGGAGCCGGGCTCCGTCACCAACTCCGACCGCTGGTAAGTTTCGTCCGGACTCCTACGGGAGCCGGACTTAGCCCCGACTTTGATTCCAGGAGAACTACGTCCGGACTCCTACGGGAGCCGGGCCTCATCCCCGACTCCGGCTGCAGACAAACTTCGCCCGGACTCCTACGGGAGCCGGGCTCTGTCCACAACTTCTGCCGCAAGGAAAACTCCGCCTGGACTCCTACGGGAGCCGGGCACCGTCCACAACTTCTGCCGCAAGGAAGACTCCGCCCGGACTCCTACGGGAGCCGGGCTCCATCACCAACTCCGACCGCTAGTAAGTTCCGTCCGGACTCCTACGGGAGTCGGACTTAGCCCCGACTTTGATTGCAGGAGAACTACGTCCGGACTCCTACGGGAGCCAGGCCTCATCCCCGACTCTGACTGCAGACAAACTCCGCCCGGACTCCTACGGGAGCCGGGCTCCATCCACAACTTCTGCCGCAAGGAAAGCTCCGCCCGGACTCCTATGGGAGCCGGGCTCCGTCCACAACTTCTGCCATAAGGAAAGCTCCGCCCGGACTCCTACAGGAGCCAGGCTCCATCCACAACTTCTGTCGCAAGGAAGACTCCACCCGGACTCCTACGGGAGCCGGGCTCCGTCACCAACTCCGACCGCTGGTAAGTTTCGTCCGGACTCCTACGGGAGCCGGACTTAGCCCCGACTTTGATTGCAGGAGAACTACGTCCGGACTCCTACGGGAGCCAGGCCTCGTCCCCGACTCCGACTGCAGACAAACTCCACCCGGACTCCTACGGGAGCCGGGCTCTATCCATAACTTCTGTCGCAAGGAAAACTCCGCCCGAACTCGTACGGGAGCCGGGCTCTGTCCACAACTTCTGCCGCAAGGAAAACTCCGCCCGGACTCCTACGGGAGTCGAGCTCCGTCCATAACTTCTGCTGCAAGGAAGACTCCGCCCGGACTCCTACGAGAGCCGGGCTCCGTCACCAACTCCGACCGCTGGTAAGTTCTGTCCGGACTCCTACGGGAGCCAGACTTAGCCCCGACTTTGATTATAGGTGAACTATGTCCGGACTCCTACGGGAGCCGGGCCTCGTCCCCGACTCCGGTTGCAGACAAACTCCGCCCGGACTCCTACGGGAGCCGGGCCCCATCCCCGACCTCGGCTAGAGGAAGACCTCGTCTGGACTCTTACTGGGGTTGGACTTCAGGCTCCTCTCAAGTGGATAACTAACCACCAGACGCTCCAGCCGAACTTCAGCCGACGGGTCTGCACTCCCTGGTGCGACACAGCAACAGCCACGATCCTGCTCCACTCCCTACGGTGGACCCCACATAGCTCCATTACCCCCTGACAGACCGTATTAACGGCCACGATTCTATTTCCATTCCCTATGGCGGATTCCGTGCGATTCCACCACTCCCTGACAAGCCATGACAGCGGACGTCTCTCCACTCCACGTAACTGATTCCACATGGTGAGCCACAGCAATAGCCACGATTTCGCTCCACTACCCTCCACAATAAATTCCTCCTGATCCTGGGCGGCCCTGTTGAGAATAGTGTCCCAAAGCCAATCGTCAGCCTGTTAACGGTTGTGCTCCTTTTGTATAAGTACATGAATTATAAATAAATAAAAGTTATTTTGGTATTTTTTTATCACAAATGTTTCATCTTCTAACGAACTCCTGTGTTGTGGTGAAGTCCTTAGGACTATTTAGACTCGATAAAGGAGGATTTATCGCTTAGTCCTTAAACATGTTCGCGACCAAATGATACGTTGTTACCAAGGACGACAACGTTTATCGAGCATAGGTCATCGTGTGCCATATGGGTTGGTTGTCCTCATAACCAAAGAGTGTGGAGACACTGGTATGGCATACAGGTGAGATGTAATGGTACATCTGCACTGAACGTGACCAACTCCGGAGCTATTTCTGCTGTCAAGATTTGCTCCGATGGGATATGGGTATAAATGTCCCTCTGACCTGAGACCGCAATGGTGACTTGCAAGCAACTCACTGCACTTAGGCACTGGACTACCTGAATTTCTAATTCAATGACGGAAGGCTGCTGCGTGTAGTCAAGTACTTGACTTGTCGGTGCGTGTGTTAAGATGGGATTGACCACTCCAGTTTAGGAGCTGTGTACAGTCCTGTTTTAATTTAGTAAAATCTTGACCAGGGTAGTCCTAGTGAGGAGTCACAGGACTAATTGAGTTGAGCACGATTCGGATGATATCATCAGGGTTGACAGTTTAACCCTGAGTCATCCTAAACACAGGGGTCAAAAGGGATGAATTATACGGTAACCATATTCACGTAGGTTCTGAATGTTGCGATTGCAATTATTCGACCTATCCGATCGTCGGGTACCATTGCTAGATGGTCACTTCGATTAGTACAGGAATTGGTTCCTATGCTACCGGCTTAGGTTCGAACCTGCGAGGTCACACACATTAGTGGTTCCTTTCTGATCAGATGGCTGATTATGAGTCTTATGTGTCTGAGACTCTATGATTGAGAATTAGGATTCTCTGATCATGAGTTTCACACATTTTGGGTACCAGGGTCAAAATTTTGAATTTTAAATTTTGAATTTGAAATTTGAACTCTTTGATCAGGGTTTCATATCGATGGTCTCTGATGCCTGATTGCCCATCGGATTTGGACTCAATATTTATGAGAGGTTTAATTAGTAATTTGATCATTAATTAACTCAATTTGATTGAGTAATTATTTTTGGATCAAGTCCAATTGAATTGGATTCAGTTTGGATTGACCCGATTAGGTTAAATGTTGACCTAATCGCTAAGGTGGTTTAGTCTCTGATTTGATCAGGGTTAGGTTTAGTTAATTCCTAATTTGATTAGGATTTTATTGAGCCTAATTAAGCTTAATTAAGTTAGATTTAATTTATTCTAATTGTGCTTAACCTATTTAGAATAGGTTGGCTCAATTAGGTTCAAACCACCTTGACTTTTCTCCCTGCGCCACCTCACTTCTTCTTTGCATATTTAAATTCACGAGAAGCAAATTCTCATGAATTTTCTCCACGCAGAAGCCATCCCATGCCCACCCTTGTGCACCAAATATCTGGATAAAAATAAGTTGGTTGGCCATTCAAATTCAAAAGAAAGTTTAAATTTGAATGAGCAACCAACTAATCCATGCGCCATGGTCTTATCTTGTGCGCCTCATATTTACATGAGAAAATATTTCTCGTGTAAACTCTCCATGCACAAATCAACTCACGCCCCTTCTCTTCTCACGCACAAGTGGATAGGGATGAGTTGGTTTTGCATTTGAATTCACATTTGATTTGAATTCAAATATGCAACCACTTATCTTTATCCTCTCACGCGGATAAGACACGTTGATGTTGTTTTAAAAAGAGAAGAAAGGTGGGACATGTGTAGAAATTTTAGGAGAGAAACTTTGGGGTGTGAGGAAAGTCTGTGCGCAAGGTGAAGGTCCAAAACCTTTCGAGAGAAAAAGAAAGAAAAGAAAGAAAATTGAGCGCAGGGTTTCTAGTGTGTACCCTAGGGTTTCTACCTAGGGTTTGGGAAGTGAGATTGGTGTGCCACGAGTGTCGTGAGTCCACCAAATTTAGGAAGAGATCCATCAGCCTCTCAAGCAATCGTGTAAATGATCCAAAGCATCTGAGGAGTCGGCACACATTGATCGAAGGAGTTCGATCAACATCTGCCATCAAAAGGGTGAAATCACGAACTAGCATTCGTGAGGAGCTGATCAGATGGGAGCTTCGTGTGGATGATCCGCAGAGGCCAGATATTTATGTGGCTATGATGTGATGATCAGAGCCCCCCGACGGTGATCAAATTGCGATGATCGACTACCCGCAAAAGGTGATGTGTTCTGAACACAGTACTGTAAAAGGTTTACTGATTCAAATTTGAATTTCAAATTTAAATACATACTGTTGTATCATATTTAGATTCTAGTGTAGGATTAATTAGTATTAATTAATGAGATTAATTAATAATTCTGCTGTAAAATAATAATTTTGAAAAAGTTTTAAAATTACCATTTTGCTCCTATACTAAATTTTCACTACAAATGGTATCAGAGCATGGTTCTAGAATATGATATACATATGCATGCGTAGATTAAGGTGTAATCTATAAGTTTAAATTTAAAATTCAAAATTTAAAATTCAAAATTCAAAAAAATTTGAAATTTGAAATTCAAAATTTAAAATTCAAAGATTGGAAATTCGAAATTTGAAATTTGGTTGAAATCTCAAATTTAAATTTGAAATTTGAAATTTGAAATTTGAAATTTAAAATTCAAAATTTAAATTTTGAAATTGGTATATTTAGATATACTTGATCCAAGTAGCGAGTAATCTAATTGGGTTGGTTGCCATGGCCGTCCGGTCATAGGAGAAAAGTAGGGTTTAAAGGCCCTCTCTTCCTATTCGATGGGGTCTCCTATGGCGGTAGGGGTGCCGATGTAATTATATCTTATGCCGATGAAGCAGCGAAAGAACTTAGTTATAAAAATTTATCATGAATGTGTTAGATTAGATCTAAAAAAAAATTTATGATTTATTTTGAGTTATTTTCTATTATGAAATGAGCAATAGGATTGCTGTTTATGAATTGTGCTGACCCATTTGTGAAATGAGTCAACACATTTGATGAACAAAAAATAAAATCTTTCAAAATTTAAAAATTATTTTCAAAATGCCAAACCCTGACCCATCAGCCCAAGTACTTAATTAAAAGAATTAAGTGTTGTCTAGTAGGTCTAGAATTGTGAATTAAGACCTAAGACAATTGCATAAACTTGTGGGTCAATGGGTTAGATGAATTAGATCCATAATTGGGTTAGACCTAAGGTTAGCTTAAAAAATGGACTAAATGGAGTAATTGGTCAAATCTAATCAAAAGTTGAATTAGATTAGGTCAAGGATACTCTAGACTCAACTTCAATAGTTGTAGTTGAATGGGTCCATGTCTTTAACTAGACCAAGATGGACTTAATTCATGGCTACGCGGTGGAGCCCTATTTACTAAGTTGATCAAAATTAAAACTAATGAACCGGTTGGTGTCTAAGGTAAGTTCGGCAGTTTTGACCAGTGGTTCTTAAGCGGGAGCTACTCGCATTGATTCGATCATTGACGAGTTAATTGCAAATCCCTACCACTGATCTCACTTACCTGGCCAATCTGGTAAGTTAGATTTTGATTAATCACTTGGTGATTAGAGCTCACCCATGTCATTAGGTAAATCAGTGTGACTGATTTAGGTGCTCCTAATGCCAGCTTTAATTAAATCCTTTTTTAATCTGACTTGGTGAAGTCAGTGGGAGGATTGAAATTGGCTGGATGATTTCTTCTCTACTATTATTTAATAAAATCTTCAAAATTATTAGGTCCTTAAAATGATTAAGTTATAATGATAACTAAGTCATAGCCTCCCATTAAGTGAGTGATAATGAGTCCATTAGTTCAATGATCATTGGAGGCCCAAAGGCTTGGTGCTCATTGGCTAATGGAATTATTATTCATAATATGATAATTTGATTGAGTCTTTCTGATGGTGGTTAGGTTAGCCGGCCAAAGTCAAGCCTGATCATTTATTGGTCCGATTCACTAAATTAAGTCATGTTAATGGTTGGACCTAACCAGATCTTTTCAGTGGAGGCCAAAGCCTACTGATTAGGTTCTGGGGCAAAATCAATTACTAGAAGTTGTTTAGAGAAACAACTGGTTAAGAACCTACCCATAGATGCAGATGGGTTGACCAACCAAAGTTGGGCTCGTGTGTAGTCTGTGTGGTTTCTAGTACCCATTAAGGAATTAAAGTAATTCCTCGAATTGGAGGATGAGGCTACCAGTTCGTAAAAATATTGAAAAAAACTTTAGACTAAAGTCCAAGTCTTTAGTATTAATTTATGTACTAATAGAGGTCTCATTTTCCTTTATGCAGCTATGGCCACTACCCTGTCGCTCCGGTCATTATTAGATAATGACAAGCTCATGGGACCCAATTTTGATAGCTGATATCGAAAATTAAAAATCATCCTTGAGCATGAGCGGATCCTTTATGTAGTAACGGATCTAGCTCCAAACGCTAGTAAGGCGATCCGAGACACTTACTTGAAGTGGCTCAATGACCGCACCACCGTTCGATGTATTATGCTGGCAGCAATGAATGACGAGTTCAGCTGAAGGTTTGAGAACGCCCAGCCACAGGAGATGCTTCAAATGTTGAACGACTCCTTTGGCACGCCTGACGGCGTTGAAAGGCACAAAATTAGTTGTGCCATTTTCAATGCTCGGATGAGGGATGGGGCCTCAGTCACTGATCATGTACTGTACATGATCGAGATGATTGAGCGCCTAAGCAAATTGGGCTTTCCTCTGCACGAGCAGCTCGGTAAGGATGCGATCCTTAATTCCTTGCCCAAGTCCTTCCTCCCATTCCTTACTCATTTTCGAATGACAAAGCCTGCAGTAAACTACCACGGATTGTTGGGGTTGCTGCAGAACTTTGAGAAGGATCACTAACTCCATAAGGAGTCAGTGAATGTAGTGGGAGGGTCTTCTTCTCGTCGTCAACCCTTTGGGAAGGGGAAGAAGAACAAGAAGAAGAAAAATAAGAAGGTGCAATCTCATGCTGGGACAGTAGCACAGGGTCAGACCAAGAAGCGCAAGCACGACCAGAGCCAGGCGGAGTGCTTCTTTTGCAAGAAGCACGGGCATTGGAAGAGGAACTGTCCTCAATACATTGCCTCCCTGGACCCGAATAGGCCAAAAAAGAAGCAAGATAATTATATGATAACTCCTTGCAACTTTTCGATTTGTGATACTACTGCCTGGGTATTGGATACCGAAAACCCTTATCATATTTGTAATTTGATACAGGGTCTGCAGGTCAGTAGGAGATTTGATGAAGGTGAGAGGTTCCTGAACGTTGGAGATGGAAGTAAAGTTCCAGTTCTAGCTTTAGGAATCATGAGTCTTGTAATCAATTCTCGTAATGTAATTCTGAGTGAATGTCACTATTATCCAAGTTTTTTATTAAATATTATTTCTGTAGACCTTTTGGCCATGTACGGTTATGATTTTTTAATAGAAAGAAATATTTGCAATATCATTTTGAATGGTGTTACAATATTTGTTGGACAATTAAATAATGGAATTTACTTACTATCACAGCCTGTTAATGTGGTTCAAAACTTCGGTAAACGCTCTAGAATAGATAATGTGTCAGAAGTCTACCTTTGGCACTGTAGGCTAGGTCATATCAATAAGAACAGGATAAACAGGTTGGCTCAAGAAGAAATTCTTGAAGTTAGTGATTGTGAATCACTTCCAACCTGTGAGTCCTGTCTTCTTGGGAAGATGACCAAGTCACCTTTTACTGAAAAAGGTGAGCGAGCCAGTGAACTCTTAGGTCTGGTACATTCTGATGTATGTGGACCCATGAGCTCAAGTGCAAGAGGTGTATTTTTCTACTTCATAACCTTCACAGACGACCTATCTAGGTATGGGTATGTCTATTTAATGAAGCATAAGTCGGAATCATTTAAAATGTTCAAACTATTCCGAAATGAGGTAGAAAAATAAACTGGGAAGTGTATTAAAACTCTTCGATCTGATCGAGGAGGTGAATACCTTTTCAATGAGTTTCTGACGTATCTAGGGGAGAATGGGATTCTCTCTCAGTGGACTCCTCCTGGAACACCACAGCATAATGGTGTGTCTGAAAGGAGGAATCGACCCTGTTAGACACGGTTCGATCCATGATGGGGTTTGCTGGTCTGCCGATCTCTCTCTGGGGATATGCACTCGAATCGACTTGTTACCTTCTAAATAGAGTTCCGAGTAAGTCTGTAGCCAAAATGCCATATGAGATATGGATAGGACGTATGCCAGTACTCTCGCACCTTAGGGTTTGGGGGTGTCCGGCTTATGTTAAACGTTTAATTACAGACAAGCTTGGACCTAGGTCTGACAAGTGTAATTTTATAGGGTACCCAAAAGAGACCAAAGAGTATTATTTCTACCTTGCTGATGAGCAAAAGGTGTTTGTCAGCCTTAAGGCAATTTTTTTAGAAAAGAAATTCCTTAGTGAAAAAACTGTTGCCTCTAAGGTCGAACTTGATGAAGTTCGACAGGTGAAAAAACCGACACATGTTACTGAACCTGAACCGGATTTGATTAGATCAGATCCGGAGCCCATTGATTATGCACCCTTAAGGCGGTCTGGTAGAGTACCACATCAATCGGACAGATACTATGGTTTCTTGGTCCGGGATGGTGATCCTGTCGAACTTGATGAAAATGATGAGGATCCGATCACCTACATGGATGCAATGCAGAGACCTGACTCTGAGAAATGGCTAGAGGCCATGAAATCTGAAATGGAGTCCATGAAGGTCAACGATGTGTGGACATTGGTTGACCCACCCGAAGGAGTAAAACCCATAGGGTGTAAGTGGGTCTTCAAAAGGAAGAGGGGCGCAGACGAAAAGGTGGAGACCTATAAAGTCCGTCTGGTTGCCAAGGGATATCGTCAACGTTATGGTATAGACTGTGACGAGATATTTTTTCCTGTGGCAATGCTCAAATCCATTCAGATTATGCTTGCGATAGCTGCCCATCTGGACTATGAAATCTGGCAGATGGATGTGAAGACAACTTTCCTAAATGGAGAGCTGGACGAAGAGGTGTATATGATACAACCTAAAGGGTTCACATCCACAGATGAGTCTAAGGTGTGCAAGCTACAGAGGTCCATTTATGGACTTAAGCAGGCATCTCGGAGTTGGAACATACATTTTGATAGGACGATCAAAATGTATGGCTTCGTTAAGAATGGAGAAGAGCCCTGCATTTATAAGTGGGCTAATGGTCCAGTAGTAGTATTTTTTGTATTGTATGTGGATGACATTCTCTTAATCGGGAATGATGTCCCAGCATTACAGGGAATAAAGATTTGGCTATCGTCACAGTTCTCCATGAAGGATCTGGGAGAAGCTTCCTACATCCTAGGGATGAGGATCTATAGGGATAGATCCAAAAAGTTGCTTGGCTTATCCCAGTCCACGTACATTGATACTATGCTGAAAAGGTTCAGCATGGAAAATTTCAAGAAAGGCTATCTACCGATAGGCCATGGAATTTCTCTCTCGAAGAGGGATTGTCCGACAACACCTCAAGAGAGAGAGCGTATGGATAGGATTCCATATGCTTCGACAGTGAGATCTATCATGTATGCCATGACATGTACATGACCAGATGTGGCATACTCACTAGGGGTAGTGAGTAGATACCAATCTGATCCAGGAGAGAATCACTGGAAGGTTGTTAAAACCATCCTGAAGTATTTAAGAAATACTAAGGACCAGTGGCTTATATATGATGAATCGGACTTGAGACTTATAGGGTTTACAGACTCTAGTTTGCAGTCTGATCGCGATGATAGCAAGAGTGTGTCAGGATTTATTTTTACCCTTAATGGTGGGGCTGTCTGCTGGAAGAGTTCCAAGCAGCACACTGTGGCTGATTCAGTATGCGAGGCGGAGTATATTGCTGCATCAGATGCTGCCAAAGAAGTGGTGTGGCTGAGAAATTCATCACCGAGCTCGG